>NC_055991.1:114516006-114609693 GCF_018446385.1 Zingiber officinale
CTTTGTGATGCAAGATTAACATAAGACTCAATTTTACGGATGACATAACTTTTAGCTCACGACTCTAAATGAGACTTTGTTAGTACTCACCGTGCAGAATTAAAAAATTCTACATTTGTTATGGGTTTTGGTAATGCCAAATTTCGAGGCCAACACAACCGTTTAGGTCTTTTTCGGAGCCTCGAAAGATTTTTTTTTGTCATTTTTATATTTATAGTATTTAGGATATTTCTCATATTTATGGGTTAATGTTTATATAAATTAACGTAATGTTTTTTTTAAATTTCTTTATGTTAAGAATTTTTAGAGATCTTTATTATAAGAGTGTTTCTTCTTCGTTTTTTGAGTCTTAAGGTTAGAGTCTATATAAACATATAAACATCTGCCTAGATATTCAAGGAATAATCTTCTATTATTAACAAAGCTATATATATATATATATATATATATATATATATAGTGGTGGATTTCTCTTTATTTTCTTTGGATTCTCTTTTTACCTTCTAAGTCGCATGTTTGACTCTGCGTCTTGATGAGATGACGCAAAAATTAGAGGATCACGTGATCTCAGATCGTGGATCCAAGTTGACACGAAAACTGGGGGAACATGAGATCTCAGATCGCGGATCTGAGTCTCTCTTTGAGTACCCTTAACACCAGCGGACTACATATCAAGAACGCCATGGTTAGGAGAAACCCTATAGAGACCTTGGTTTTTGGATGGATCTGCCTGAATTTTCTTGCACATTACAAGAAAAGATTTTCATTGATTGGATGAACGGAATAGAGTAGTTCTTCGACTACAAGCAAGTTCCAGATTGGATGAAGGAAAAGTTGATGTTGGTGTTGGGAGAACCAGACGATCGAACTTAAGTTTTAATTATGGCAAAGGGTCCAAAGTTAAGGTTACTTGTTGTCTGACAAGTGTGATTGAGCTTATAGGAAGGTCTTAAGTTATCTTAGGCAAAAATCCTAGTGGATTCTAAGTAGGTGGAAAACCTTAGGGGGAGGTAACCCTAAGTTTTAGGAGGTGGTATCCCTAGATGATGGAAAGTCCTAGCTGTGGTTAGGCAGATGGAAAACTCTAAGGGGAGGTAACTCTAGGTCATAGGGGATGGTAACCCTATGTGATGCGAAGTCTTGGCGGGTCGAGCACATTGTGCGAAATCCTAGAGTCGGGGACTCTAGGTGAAAATCTAGGTGGTCGCGGACTAGGTGAAAGCCTGGGCGGGTCATGGAGCGGACGTTCAATATGAAGACTTGAAGTTTCGAGAGCTAAGCAAAAGTCCAGTCGGCGTGGAGAATCAGTCTGGGAAAAGGTAAACTCTTCTGAGAGGAGTAGGTGAGGACGACACGTTCCCCATTAAGGGAACAGTAGGCATCAGTTTGATCTAGGATTTTCGGACGAAATCTGAAAGTCAGAACCGGATAGTCCAGAAGCTGTCAAAAGTGTTATTCGTCTAACTCTATTTTGCAGGCAAGTAACATTTTTTCATGGACAAATTTAGCCATGTTCGGTCGACCAAACGTCCAGATTGATCGACCAAACACTCAAACAAAAGGATTAGATTTCCATCAAGATGATCGGGTTCGACCAAGGGATCGGTCGACTGAACCCCAAGTTCGGTCGACCGAATTAACAGTGGATAGATGTCGACATGGTCGAGCCGAGTTGATCGAACCAGATGAGCTGGGGATCGGTTGATCGAATGTCGAGATCGGTCAATCGAACGAAGACTTCTATCCGAGCAGCAAAACCTGGACTGGAAGCTAGGCCGATTGTTGGGGTTCAATCAAAGTCCCACATTGGAAAGATTTGGGAAGATCATGGGTTTTAAAGGATGCATGATATCTTCATTGGCATGAGGCCCTTTGTGGAGAGCCCAACAGCAAAGTCATGAGGGCCTAGGCCCAAAGTGGACAATATCATGCCATTGTGGAGATATGTGGACATCCTTTGGACACAACAAATGATATCGGAGTCATGGTCTAAACCAGATGCCATGTGGGGTTGCCTTGAACGAAGTTGAGGGTAGGCTCAGAGCAGGTCAGGATGATTGGATGCTTGTGGAAGGCCTGGAGCAGGTCAGGATGATTGGATGTTTGTACGGAAGCAGGTAGGTCAGGGTGACAAGATGCTTGTAGGGAGGCTTGATGTAGGTCAGGGTGACTGGATGCTTACGGGAAGGCCCAAAGCGAGGTTCTCCGATGCTTGCTTTTCGAGTTTCGAGTTTTTTGAGTTAATCTGATTCCAATTTATTTGGTATCAGAGTTGGCTATGATGTCAGATTTTTTGTGTTTTAGATTTTCGTGTCTTACTTTCCAAGATGCTTTCCTTCTCTCCTAAGCAAATGTTTCCTTCCTCCCGAAGACATCTCTTGCCTATAAAAGGCCATCTTCCTCTGCCTCCCAAGGCATTCCCCTAAGTAGAACCTTCTCTCACTCTTACCCTCCTCAAGCTCTTGCAACTCCCTTTACAACTCTCTTTCAAACCCTTCTTTTCTCCCTGTAAGTATGTAAAATATGTCAATTTCAGTATGTAATTTTCAGTATGTAATGTCTTTTAAAAATTTTGGTCTCAGTATGTAAAAACTATGTAATTATTAGTTTGTTGAGTGTAATCCCTTGTAAAATTCCTCCACTACATAAATCTATGCTTGTTTTATAATGAATTGAGTTCTGTCTTGGTTCTTTTCCTCAGTCCTTATCTCAGTAATCAACAAGTGAACAATAACCGTATCAGGAATAACCAAAAATCATATAAGACCTGTGCTGGCTAAGTAAGAAGGGTATAAACCCAAAGTCTTACGCATAAGCCGGGGCACTGATTGAAGGTGAGATCCTGAACAGATGAGGCTCACTGGAAAACAAGCAAGAAAAGAAAGCAGAGTAAAAAAAAAAAATTGGTATATATATATATATATATGTGAGCACCCATTCATTTTGTTTGTACGGATATCGGTTGCATTAATGACGGCTACTGCTTCTCTGTCTGTGATTCACCAACTGTTGCCGCCTGCAAAAATGGCGTCTGCTGCTGTTGTAAGCTTCCTTCAAAGTAAATTAGCAGAGAGCTAGGGGATGATGTGATGATGTCGAATCTTTTTTTTCTTTCTGATGTTGAATATTAATCTGGAAAGAAAATGATGAGATTAATAAATGGATTTGATTTTCTTCATTTTAATTTCTAACTCATGATCATGACAAAATTTTTGCCCGTTAGTCTCTTTACATATACTTGAGGACTAATAAACAGTAAAATCATCAAATTAATAATATCTTCGGGACGATCCTACACACTTTGTGATGCAAGATTAACATAAGACTCAATTTTATGGTTGACATAACTTTTAGGTCAGGACTCTAAATGAGACTTTGTTAGTACTCATCATGCAGAATTAAAAAATTCTACATTTGTTATGGGTTTTCGTAAAGCCAAATTTTGATCACCAAAACCAACAGTTTAAGTCTTTTTCGGAGCCCCCGAAGATCTTTTTTATTATTTTTAGTCATTTTTATATTTATGGTATTTAGGACATTTATATTTATGGATTAATGTTTATATAAATTAATGTAATATTTTTATTAATTTCTTTATGTTAAGAATTTTTAGAGATCTATATATTAGGAGTTTTTTTTCTTCTTTTTAGCGTCTTAGGTCCAATATAAGCATCTATGTAGATATTTAAGGAATAATCCTCTATTATAATATATATATATATATATATATATATAAAACGGGTTTCTCTTTATTTTCTTTAGATTCTCTTCTTACCTTTTAAGAAAGTCACAAGTTTGACTCGACATCTTGATGAGATGATGTGAAAATTGGAGGATCACGTGATCTCTGATCATGGATCTAAGTTGGCACGAAAAATGGAGGAACGTGAGATCTCAGATCATGGATCTAAGTTTTCCTTTGAGAACCTTTATCATCAACGGACTATATACCAGGAACGACATGGTCAGGAGAAGCCCTACGGAGACCTTGGTTTTTGGATGGATCCACCTGAATTTTCTGGCACGTTACAAAAAAAGAGTTTCATTATTGAATGAATGAAGTAGAGCAGTTCTTCGACTATAAGCAAGTTCTAGATTGGATGAGGGTAAAGTTGATTGCCATCAAACTCAAAGGTGAGCATCAACGAGGTGGGAACCGATGCGGCGCTCATAAGTCAAGTAGGGCAAATCTAAATAGCAGCCTCGGAAAAGATTAAAGAATACTTCATTCCTTTTGGCTACGCTCAAACTCTGTTCCAACAGTTCCACTCATTCAGACAGGTATATAGAAGTCCTCCAAGTCCTGATATATAAGCCTCTATGTAGTACTAGATTATGACTATCATTTTTTAAACTTCTTTGATATTTAGGGTACTACCTGATGACCATCTAAGATAAAACTATATGGAAAAATATCATATATGAAATATGTGTGAAAAATAAAAAAAATAAAGTATTGAAATAATTACTAAATACATAAATACTTACTAGTTACCAACAACACTCAAAGTAATCGAGTCACCATATACTCTAATATGTGGCTCCATGACTATATATGCAAGATCACAGTATAAGACATACACATTTGAATAATAAGACCTTTTAATTAGGGAGATGATAATAAATAAAAAAATTCATACAATATAGAATAACATTGTTATTAATTGTTAATCTGATGTCCTTCTGAATCAACTAAATTAATATTTTGTAAGTTCTCATCGCTAGACTCCATTGGTACATGAATCTCCTCACTTTTAGACATCTCTCCATCAACTATTTCATCGTAAGTGACATTAATATTTATAAGTATTTATGATGTGGATTGTATTTTTGAATCAACTGAGTGTATCTCAACTTCTTCATTTTAATATGCATAATGGTTTTGTGCAGTTATGGTGTTCGACATTTTTATGGTTGACCAAGACTTTATTTGACACACTACTAATCATTCACAAGGTTTTCTTCTCTTTGTTGGGTACTCAAGATAAAATACTTGATCAGCTTGTATCGTGAATATGAAAGGATCCGACTATAAGGTGAGGGAGCTGATGTAAACTAGAATGAGAAAAAAAAGGAAATAAATGGTTGAAATAAAAATATTATAAAACTTTAATCATTCAACTAAAATTTTTCTAAACTACATCCTAAATGGTTGATTGTTATAACTTTTAATCTAAAATTTTTCAAAAATTAAAATCTGTTAGGCAACTCTCATTACACAAATAGGATTTCCGTGACGAATTTTGGCACGAATTTAAAAAAAAAATCGTCATGAAAAGTTTTGTGATGAAATTTATTATAATAAAAATACGTTGCAAAAGACATCGTAAATTTATGACGAATAATTTTCATCCCTAATCGCCTGTTTTTTTGGGTAGTGCCATTGCTAGTTAATATTTATACAGCGTGTTATATACTATGGTTATCTCGATCATGTGACCTATGCAACAATTTTTTGTCTTCTCGATTGGAGAACATAAGAGAAGGATTAAGAATAATTTGAAATAGATGAGCAAGTTTTGTATAACAACTCTTTCCATGAAAACCAGCCATATGCCCAAATATGCTACTATAGTGCATCTTCCGTGTCCTTTATAAGGTGTGCACTATCGGGCGTGACAGTATTTGGTGCCAATTGTGCATTGTTGGGCGTGACAGTTCTCAGTGCTGGCCTAGCACTGCCAGATGTGCCAGTGATTGGCACATGCAGCCATGGAGAAATGAGTAAAGGGGAGTGGAAGAGGAATTAAGATGAAAATACTGGTACGATGGAGGAATGGTCGTCAGAGCAGGAGAGTATGCTGGAGGGGAGATCATCGATCTCCAGAGGAGGAGAGAAGGTCGGAGGGGAGAAGCCGATCGTCAGAGGAGGAGAGATCGTGCAAGTGGAAATTATGATCCTGAACCCTAATTTCAACCTAATTTTGCGATTGAAATTAGATTATATTGTCGCTAATAGTGACAAAATTAAAAATTCTGTCACCAATAATAATCTATATATTATATTACCTATATATAACCATAGAATTCTACCCCATCGCTATTAGGGACGAGTAATAAATAAATAATCTATCGCTCTATATAGGTAATAAATTAAAATCTGACTAAATAGCGATAGATTTTTTAATTCAATCGCTAATAGGGACAGAATATTAGCGATGGATCGTTAGCCGTCGCGAAAAGCGACGGATATTTTATGTCCGTCACTAATAACGATGGACGTCGATAAAATCTGACCTTAATAATTGGATTTTTTGTAGTGCCGACCGATGACAATCAAAAATCACCCGGTCGATGGGATCCAACCGGGGATGGGCGTAAAGCACCCGGTTGGTGTTCGACAGGATGCTCGATTGAATCTCCACTTCGTTGAATTCCTTTTGATTTTTTACTTTTGCTTCCATCACCTTTGGGGATCCCATTACTTCTTGCATCAATCCAATATATCATATCAATAATATGAAAATTGATTAAAATATCTCCAATAGTTAGAACTTTAAATGAGTTTTTTTTATCCAATTCATAACATGAGTTGTTGACTTTATGGAAATTACATTAATTTCAAGACAAAAAAATAGATTTGAATTCTTACTACTGCTCATGAACTACAACCCTCAAACTTCACCCCTACAATTATTCAAATAGCTTTTTATTCTATTTTTTGTATTGACAAATTTCTCATTTGGTGATGTGAGTGATTACGATTTTAATAGCTATATTTCAGGGAATTTTTTTTTCTCAAGACCCCAAGCTAGCTAGAAACCATCACAAGTTGCCCATAATTAAATAGAAATCTTCAATCAGGTGCATGCTATTTTTGTTTGATTAATTAACTAAATTTTTTCTTTGCATTCAAACTGAAAATTTTAAGAAGAAAAACTTTCAATCTCAAAAGGTTATGTCTTAAATCAATTTTATTTTAATAATTCGTTTTTCAATTAAAATTTTAAGAAGAAAAAAAATCCATTTTCCAAAACTATAAGAAAAATTCATTTTTATTTTAAGAAGAAAAATTACTTTGATATAACTATAAGTTAGCAAGCAATGAAAATTTGGAAGTTTTGCTTAATAAATTATTCACTTTTGATACATACCTTTTATGTTTGTGCTTACTTAGGCAATTAAATTAATTAGTTTCTTACTTAACCAAAGAGAATGATTTTTTCACGTAAACAATAAAAGAAATTAAAAAGCACCCCATTTTAAAAAAAAAGACAGCTGTTTACAGTCCTATATATTTTTGCTTGTTTAGGCAAATAGGTTGGATTTTTAAAATGAAAGAGCGTAATTTTTTAAGTAAACAAATGAATGAATAAATTTAAAATATTTTTCTGTTTGCACGTTCCTTCATTATAAAAATATTAGTCGTCATTATCATTCTATCAAAACTAGCTAACTATTAAGAACGTCAAAGACTTTGGCGATCGAAATGGCTTCCAAGCAATATTGTTTTCTCCTGGTCATCGTCGCCCTTCTTTTCTCCTCATCCCTCGTGCTCGTCAAATCTGGTACTGCTTGCCACGTACACATTTGTCATTGAATATATCTCAATATATTTGATTAGATATTGTTAGCTAATGTTTACGCCATGCATGCATGCATCCTTTCTTAATCTACAGATGATAGAGTACCGATAAATGAGCGCCCCATTAAATTTGTTTGTACGGATATCGGTTGCGTTAATGATGGTTTCTGCTTCTCCGTTTGTGATTCACCAAGTTTTGCCACCTGCAAAAATGGCGTCTGCTGCTGTAGTAAACTTCCTTCAAAATAAATTAGCAGAGAGTTAGGGGATGATGGGATGATGTCGAATCTTTTTTTTCTTTCTGATGTTGAATATTAATCTGGAAATGACATGATGAGATTAATAAATGGATTTGATTTTCTTCGGTTTAATTTCTAACTCATGATCATGACAAAGATTTTGCCCGTTAGTTTCTTTACATATACTTGAGCACTAATAAAAAGTAAAATCATCAAATTAATAAATATCTTCGGGACGATCCTACACACTTTGTGATGCAAGATTAACATAAGACTCAATTTTACGGATGACATAACTTTTAGCTCACGACTCTAAATGAGACTTTGTTAGTACTCACCGTGCAGAATTAAAAAATTCTACATTTGTTATGGGTTTTGGTAATGCCAAATTTCGAGGCCAACACAACCGTTTAGGTCTTTTTCGGAGCCTCGAAAGATTTTTTTTTGTCATTTTTATATTTATAGTATTTAGGATATTTCTCATATTTATGGGTTAATGTTTATATAAATTAACGTAATGTTTTTTTTAAATTTCTTTATGTTAAGAATTTTTAGAGATCTTTATTATAAGAGTGTTTCTTCTTCGTTTTTTGAGTCTTAAGGTTAGAGTCTATATAAACATATAAACATCTGCCTAGATATTCAAGGAATAATCTTCTATTATTAACAAAGCTATATATATATATATATATATATATATATATATAGTGGTGGATTTCTCTTTATTTTCTTTGGATTCTCTTTTTACCTTCTAAGTCGCATGTTTGACTCTGCGTCTTGATGAGATGACGCAAAAATTAGAGGATCACGTGATCTCAGATCGTGGATCTAAGTTGACACGAAAACTGGGGGAACATGAGATCTCAGATCGCGGATCTGAGTCTCTCTTTGAGTACCCTTAACACCAGCGGACTTCATATCAAGAACGCCATGGTTAGGAGAAACCCTATAGAGACCTTGGTTTTTGGATGGATCTGCCTGAATTTTCTTGCACATTACAAGAAAAGATTTTCATTGATTGGATGAACGGAATAGAGCAGTTCTTCGACTACAAGCAAGATCCGGATTGGATGAAGGAAAAGTTGATGTTGGTGTAGGGAGAACCAGACGATCGAACTTAAGTTTTGATTATGGCAAAGGGTCCAAAGTTAAGGTTACTTGTTGTCTGACAAGTGTGATTGAGCTTATAGGAAGGTCTTAAGTTATCTTAGGCAAAAATCCTAGTGGATTCTAAGTAGGTGGAAAACCTTAGGGGGAGGTAACCCTAGGTTTTAGGAGGTGGTATCCCTAGATGATGGAAAGTTCTAGCTGTGGTTAGGCAGATGGAAAACTCTAAGGGGAGGTAACTCTAGGTCATAGGGGATGGTAACCCTATGTGATGCGAAGTCTTGGCGGGTCGAGCACATTGGGCGAAATCCTAGAGTCGGGGACTCTAGGTGAAAATCTAGGTGGTCGCGGACTAGGTGAAAGCCTGGACGGGTCATGGAGCGGACGTTCAATATGAAGACTTGAAGTTTCGAGAGCTAAGCAAAAGTCCAGTCGGCGTGGAGAATCGGTCTGGGAAAAGGTAAACTCTTCTGAGAGGAGTAGGTGAGGACGACACGTTCCCCGTTAAGGAATAGTAGGCATCAGTTTGATCTAGGATTTTTGGACGAAATCTGAAAGTCAGAACTGGATAGTCCAGAGGCTGTCAAAAGTGTTATTCGTCTAACTCTATTTTGCAGGCAAGTAACATTTTTGCAGGGACAAATTTAGCCATGTTCGGTCGACCAAACGTCCAGATTGATCGACCAAACACTCAAACAAAAGGATTAGATTTCCATCAAGATGATCGGGTTCGACCAAGGGATCGGTCGACTGAACCCCAAGTTCGGTCGACCGAATTAACAGTGGATAGATGTCGACATGGTCGAGCCGAGTTGATCGAACTAGATGAGCTGGGGATCGGTTGATCGAATGTCTAGATCGGTCGATCGAACGAAGACTTCTAGCCGAGCAGCAAAACCTGGACTGGAAGCTAGGCCGATTGTTGGGGTTCAATCAAAGTCCCACATTGGAAAGATTTGGGAAGATCATGGGTTTTAAAGGATGCATGATATCTTCATTGGCATGAGGCCTTTTGTGGAGAGCCCAACAGCAAAGTCATGAGGGCCTAGGCCCAAAGTGGACAATATCATGCCATTGTGGAGATATGTGGACATCCTTTGGACACAACAAATGATATCGGAGTCATGGTCTAAACCAGATGCCATGTGGGGTTGCCTTGAACGAAGTTGAGGGTAGGCTCGGAGCAGGTCAGGATGATTGGATGTTTGTACGGAAGCAGGTAGGTCAGGGTGACAAGATGCTTGTAGGGAGGCTTGATGTAGGTCAGGGTGACTGGATGCTTACGGGAAGGCCCAGAGCGAGGTTCTCCGATGCTTGCTTTTCGAGTTTCGAGTTTTTTGAGTTAATCTGATTCCAACTTCTTTGGTATCAGAGTTGGCTATGATGTCAGATTTTTTGTGTTTTAGATTTTCGTGTCTTACTTTCCAAGATGCTTTCCTTCTCTCCTAAGCAAATGTTTCCTTCCTCCCGAAGACATCTCTTGCCTATAAAAGGCCATCTTCCTCTGCCTCCCAAGGCATTCCCCTAAGTAGAACCTTCTCTCACTCTTACCCTCCTCAAGCTCTTGCAACTCCCTTTACAGCTCTCTTTCAAACCCTTCTTTTCTCCCTGTAAGTATGTAAAATATGTCAATTTCAGTATGTAATTTTCAGTATGTAATGTCTTTTAAAAATTTTGGTCTCAGTATGTAAAAACTATGTAATTATTAGTTTGTTGAGTGTAATCCCTTGTAAAATTCCTCCACTACATAAATCTATGCTTGTTTTATAATGAATTGAGTTCTGTCTTGGTTCTTTTCCTCAGTCCTTATCTCAGTAATCAACAGGTGAACAATAACTGTATCAGGAATAACCAAAAATCAAATAAGACCTGTGCTGGCTAAGTAAGAAGGGTATAAACCCAAAGTCTTACGCATAAGCCGGGGCACTGATTGAAGGTGAGATCCTGAACAGATGAGGCTCACTGGAAAACAAGCAAGAAAAGAAAGCAGAGTAAAAAAAAAAAATTGGTATATATATATATATATATGTGAGCACCCATTCATTTTGTTTGTACGGATATCGGTTGCATTAATGACGGCTACTGCTTCTCTGTCTGTGATTCACCAACTGTTGCCGCCTGCAAAAATGGCGTCTGCTGCTGTTGTAAGCTTCCTTCAAAGTAAATTAGCAGAGAGCTAGGGGATGATGTGATGATGTCGAATCTTTTTTTTCTTTCTGATGTTGAATATTAATCTGGAAAGAAAATGATGAGATTAATAAATGGATTTAATTTTCTTCATTTTAATTTCTAACTCATGATCATGACAAAATTTTTGCCCGTTAGTCTCTTTACATATACTTGAGCACTAATAAACAGTAAAATCATCAAATTAATAATATCTTCGGGACGATCCTACACACTTTGTGATGCAAGATTAACATAAGACTCAATTTTATGGTTGACATAACTTTTAGGTCAGGACTCTAAATGAGACTTTGTTAGTACTCACCATGCAGAATTAAAAAATTCTATATTTGTTATGGGTTTTCGTAAAGCCAAATTTTGATCGCCAAAACCAACCGTTTAAGTCTTTTTCGGAGCCCCCGAAGATCTTTTTTATTATTTTTAGTCATTTTTATATTTATGGTATTTAGGACATTTATATTTATGGATTAATGTTTATATAAATTAACGTAATATTTTTATTAATTTCTTTATGTTAAGAATTTTTAGAGATCTATATATTAGGAGTTTTTTTTCTTCTTTTTAGCGTCTTAGGTCCAATATAAGCATCTATGTAGATATTTAAGGAATAATCCTCTATTATAATATATATATATATATATAAAACGGGTTTCTCTTTATTTTCTTTAGATTCTCTTCTTACCTTTTAAGCAAGTCACAAGTTTGACTCGACATCTTGATGAGATGATGTGAAAATTGGAGGATCACGTGATCTCAGATCATGGATCTAAGTCGGCACGAAAAATGGAGGAACGTGAGATCTCAGATCATGGATCTAAGTTTTCCTTTGAGAACCTTTATCATCAACGGACTATATACCAGGAACGACATGGTCAGGAGAAGCCCTACGGAGACCTTGGTTTTTGGATGGATCCACCTGAATTTTCTGGCACGTTACAAAAAAAGAGTTTCATTATTGAATGAATGAAGTAGAGCAGTTCTTCGACTATAAGCAAGTTCTAGATTGGATGAGGGTAAAGTTGATTGCCATCAAACTCAAAGGTGAGCATCGACGAGGTGGGAACCGATGCGGCGCTCATAAGTCAAGTAGGGCAAATCTAAATAGCAGCCTCGGAGAAGATTAAAGAATACTTCATTCCTTTTGGCTACGCTCAAACTCTGTTCCAACAGTTCCACTCATTCAGACAGGTATATAGAAGTCCTCCAAGTCCTGATATATAAGCCTCTATGTAGTACTAGATTATGACTATCATTTTTTAAACTTCTTTGATATTTAGGGTACTACCTGATGACCATCTAAGATAAAACTATATGGAAAAATATCATATATGAAATATGTGTGAAAAATAAAAAAAATAAAGTATTGAAATAATTACTAAATACATAAATACTTACTAGTTACCAACAACACTCAAAGTAATCGAGTCACCATATACTCTAATATGTGGCTCCATGACTATATATGCAAGATCACAGTATAAGACATACACATTTGAATAATAAGACCTTTTAATTGTTAGGACCAAAAGTAGCTAGAGGGGGGGGGGTGAATAGCTCGTCGTGTGCTCGTTGCTCGGCGTTGCTCGTTTCTTCTAAGATGTGCAGCGGAAAATACAGAAACAAATCACACAACGCTAACAAGGTTGGTTTACTTGGTATCCACCTCACAAGAGGTGACTAGTCCAAGGATCCACACCACGCACGCACCCTCCACTATGAAAACACTCCTTTTCGGTAACTACCGAGAGCGGAGAAGCCCTACAAGACTCTCAGTACAAGAAGAAAGGAAAGGGAAACAAAATACAAGCGCAAAGCTTACAATGAGTACAGAAAACCCTAACCCTAGCTTCTCTTCTTGCCTTTGATCCGCCTCTTGACTTGGAAAGCTTCCAAGATCCTTCAAGAACTGGCGATCTGATCTTTGAGAGCGCTGTGGAGGAGTTGGCGAGAGATCTGGAGTGAATCGGTGAAGAGATGCCGCAGCCATCGCACGCCTGCAGCTTAAATCGACGCCAACGGTCGGAACCCGATCGATTCAAATGTTCCCAATCGATCGGGGAGGCTTTGGATCGATCCACGGATCGATCCAGAGCGCCTCTGTGCTCTAGGAAAAATGCCTGGATCGATCCACGGATCGATCCAGCGCTTATCGCGCGAAGCAGCCGCGTCCCAATCGATCCACTGATCGATTGGGACATCTGGATCGATCCACGGATCGATCCAGAGGCTTTCTGTTCGCTGGGAAAAGCCTGGATCGATCCACTGATCGATCCCCTGATCGATCCAGCACTTGGTTTTTGCCCAAAACCAAGTTCCAAGACTCCCAAACCAACATCCGGTCATCCTTGACCTGTTGGTACATCATGCCTAGCATCTGGTCACTCCCTTGACCTGCCAGGACTTCCTCGTGCCAAGTATCCAGTCAATCCTTTGACCTACTTGGACTTCCCAACACCAGATGTCCGATCATCCTTGATCCATCTGGATTTTCCCTTGCCTGGCTTCACTCACCAGGACTTTCACCTAGCTTCACTCACTAGGGTTTTCCATCTGCCTAGCTTCACTCACTAGGTCTTTCACCTGGCTTCACTCACCAGGACTTTCACCTAGCTTTACTCACTAGGGTTTTCCATCTGCCTAACATCCCAGTTAGGACTTCCCAGTCAAGTATTCGGTCAACCTTGACCTACTTGACTCTTCTTTAATTAACATCTTATTGTCAAACATCTAAACTCAAACCAAGACTCAGCTTGGTCAACCAGGTCAACCTTGACCTGAGGGATGTTGCACCAACAATCTCCCCCTTTTTGATGTTTGACAATACCACAATAACACTTACAATACCACATGTAAGTTAGGCTAATCCCATAGCCTCATTCTTCATGCCACTAGGTAATGAAAGCATAAGTTAAGCTCTTCATTCTCCCCCTAAGAGGGCAAACTCCCTCTTAGATAATGAAAGCCTAACTTACTCCCTTTCACTAGTCTTTTCATTCTCCCCCTATTGGCACACATCAAACTCCCCTGTAGGGCACACTCAACCCATCTTTAGGCACACATCAACCCATGCCCCAATTTTGGTTACACATCAACAAATCCATTTGTTGACGACTCTCCCCCTGAAGAGTTGTTCATCGTTGTTCACAACATCACTCGTTGTGATCAACACGATAATGAAGGTCCCATACCCTTCATTTATCCTTAACTTCTCCCTCAACGTAGACAAATACCCAACCTTGAGCATTTTCTAACCACTTGAGTTCCCACTTGAAATAATGATGATATCCACTCCCAATTTCAAGTTCAAAAACTCATCCATGAGCATTTTCTTTAAAGAAGGTTAACCACCTTCCAAGGTTCATGAAAAATAATTTTTCATGTCTTTAAAGAGTCCCTCCCCCTAAAGACATTGTGGTAACTTCTGTCATTGCACCAACAATGACTTGGAATCCCTAAACCTTTAGGAAACCCAAATTTAGAAGTTTTGACGTTCAAATGTTCAAAATTTGAAACAAACCTCAACCTAAACTTCAACTTAGCCTTCCTTAACCAATCTATCCTTGTTTTCAACACGAAAACACCCTTTTTATGTACACAAACGTGTATTGAGGGGTTTGGAATGGTTACGTAGACTAAAACAGGTTCAAAATGCTGAAATCAGGCCTTCCTAGCTAAAATCAGCACCTTGGATCGATTGGAGTTGGGTTCCAATCGATTGAACCTTTCTGAATCGATCCACTGATCGATTCAGACTACCTGGATCGATCGGCTGATCGATCCAGCGAGCTTCTGCTCGCGGGCGAATCGATCCACGGATCGATTCGGGCACTCCAATCGATCCATGGATCGATCGGAGCTCTGATAGTTGCTGAAATTCCATTTCAGTCAACTTCAGAAACCCCTAGAAAATTTTACAAAAATCCAAAAATCATGAAATTTCATGTAGACATTATTTAGGGCATACTTAATCATGGAAAAATAGCTTTCTATGAAAATATATCATATTTTCAAAGATTGACACAAACTTGAAAACTTACAAAAACTTTAGTGTTTTCTTCAAGTTTGTGTCTAACTATTCAATGGTGATTACTATCAAAAGATAGCCTTCACCAAGGTTTTCCAAAAACATTTTAAAAACATTTTCAAAACTAATATCCCATCATGTTCCTTGGGCATAATGCACATGACTTGTACATTAGCTTTCCCAATGATGGGAAAACACATAACTATGTGTTTTGATGAACCTAAAACTCAAAAGAATGCACTAAATCAACATCTTGAGTTTTGTTCATCTTCCTAACATCTCACTTGTATCTAATGTGCACTAAAGCACATACAAGTCACCTTATAGTCTTTGTGAGATGTAGATTTTGGTTTTGCCCTAATCTAGGGATCATGCATATCTATCTAGGCATTTTAAAGATATTAGACATCCACCTAGGATGTCACTTGTTAATAAGTGTTGTTAAATGCCATTTGTCCTTAATTACAAGGAAATAAACTAATGCATGATAATGTTATGACATACATCAAAATAAAATAACTTTCAAAAGAAAGATTCCTATAACTACATGATGTATGACTGTCATGACATGGTATTTTTGGATTTTGCATAATAAAACATGAATGCAAAAATAGACATGATGTCATGGCATATGATGGGCAAACAATCATGGCAAGATTTAGCATAAATAAAGTATACCTAGATTAACTATCTAAGTATCCTTAAAATCTTAGCTAAACTTACAACTTAAACCTAGATTGCCCTAAAGTGCTTCAAGAAAATGCCAAAGCCTAAATTGGCATTTCTAATTCCCTTGATTAATGTATGCTAATTGAAAGTAAGCATATCTTCAAATGTTGGCATATTTCATTTTTCCACAAGAGTAGCACTTTTTAAATTAAGGCCCGGATTGCCTTAAATTTCCTAAGAACATACCAAAATCCCAACTTAGTAGTTCTTATGAATTTCCCAATATGTGCCATTTAAGATTAAAATCAATTCTTCCACCATTATGCACATTTTACTCTTTCAAGGAGTAAATAATAATTCTATTTCATTTTCAAAGGTTAACAAAACCTTGAAAATGCTCCTTGAGTGTCAATTTCCTCAAAGTTGGGTTAACTACCCTTCTAATTGGAGTTGACACTCTCTAACCCATTTATGGGGTAGAGAAAATGCTCCTAGGAACCCAACACCTATTGGTGCTCCTTGGATGCTCTAGGTACTCACTAGGGATAACTTCCCTAGATACATTCCTAGTGACCTTGTTGGGCTTCTTAGAAGCCTTGGTCACATTTTCTAGGTCAACTCTAGGGATAGCCTCCCTTGTGACCTTGTTTGTGACTTTCTTAGACTTCTTAGAAGCCTTAGTCACATTTGTTGCAAAAACACTCTTAGGGATGACCTCCTTAGTATTTTTGACTTGCCCACTAGACCTAGGGTTTGTTCCATAACTATATGGAACCCTATGATAACTAGGCACATCCTTCTTAGCCTTTGGTTTGTATCCCAAACCTCTATTGCTATTTGATGGCTTTGATTTTCCTAACCCTAAGTTATGCTCATTTTGCCCTAATAGGATATTTTTCATCCTTTTTAGGGTCTTTTCCATTTTATCAAGTCTTGACCTTAAGACTTGATTTTCTATCATTAAGTCCTTAGGTCTTGATCCATGAGCATTTTTGTTTCTAGGCATGTATCTAAAATCCATAGAATTATTGCCTAGATTTTTACCTACATCCCTAACCTTAGGTGTAGTAGTCTTGGCATGTAGGGCCATATGCTTTTCCTTAAAGTCCTCATGCTTCCTATTCTTATGGTAAATTGCATTAAAGTGATAAAACTTAGAACTATCATGCTTTTTACCATAATGTAAAGGGATAGGCTCAATAAAAGATACCTTCTTCTTTACCTTGGAGGCTCCCCCTTGACTAGTGCCTCCTTGAGCCTTGACCACCTTCTTCCCCTTGGGACATTGACTTCGGTAATGCCCCTTTTGATTGCAAGAGAAGCATATAATATGCTCCTTGCTCTTCTTTGTGTTAGGGGTGATCTCCTTGGGCTTCACCTTACCTCTTTGTGCCACTTGGCCCTTCTTCTTGGCCAATTTAGGGCACTTGCTCTTGTAGTGCCCATGTTCCCTACACTCAAAGCATATAATATGATTTTTATTATTAATTGAAATATTTATACCTTTGCTTGTAGGGGTGGCATCTTTTCCTTTGGATCCGGAGGTAGAAGCTTCCTCTTGATCGGACCTTGATTCTTCTCCATTTGATTTTTCTTGACTTGTGGAGGTAGAATCTTCTTCCTCCTCTTCGTCTCTTGACCCGGATGTAGAAGCTTCTCCTTCTTCTTGATCCGGCGTCACCAAGGATTGCTCCCCCTCAATCCTAGAGGTGGAGGCTTCATCATCTTGAGCATGAAACAAGGAGTATGCTCCCTTCTTGTTCCCTTCGTTGCATTCCCTTGAGGATGAAGCTTCTTGGATTTCCTCTTCTTCGGAGGTTGAGCATCTCTCAACCTCGGAGTCCTCCTCTTGGTCTTGCTCCAAAGAGTCACCCTCTCTGGATTCTTCATGATCTTGTACAGTGGAGGGGATCTCTTCATGAAGCTTGGCCAATTTGCTCCATAGCTCCTTTGCATCTTCAAACTCTCCAATTTTGCAAAGGATGGTGCTTGGCAATAAATTGACCAAAAGCTTGGTCACTTTGTCATTGGCCTCGCACCTTTGGACTTGCTCCGGGCTCCATTTACTTTTCTTTAGAACTTTGCCCTTTGAATTTCTTGGAGCCTTGAAGCCTTCCATTAGAGCAAACCATTGCTCTATCTCCATCATAAGAAAATTTTCGATTCTTGATTTCCAAGAATCGAAACTCGTAGAGGTGTATGGTGGAGCCACCCTTGTGTCAAATCCAAGCCTATCTTAGAATTGCATCTTGAAGTTGAGCTTGATAAAGTCTTGAACTTGAAGAATTTGCTCCAACTTCTTCACCCTCTAGCTTTTCTTGTTATGCTTGACCATTCCGGCGATGATTCCGGTGAAGAGCGGCCTCGCTCTGATACCACTTGTTAGGACCAAAAGTAGCTAGAGGGGGTGAATAGCTCGTCGCTTGGCGTTGCTCGTTTCTTCTAAGATGTGCAGCGGAAAATACAGAAACAAATCACACAACGCTAACAAGGTTGGTTTACTTGGTATCCACCTCACAAGAGGTGACTAGTCCAAGGATCCACACCACGCACGCACCCTCCACTATGAAAACACTCCTTTTCGGTAACTACCGAGGGCGGAGAAGCCCTACAAGACTCTCAGTACAAGAAGAAAGGAAAGGGAAACAAAATACAAGCGCAAAGCTTACAATGAGTACAGAAAACCCTAACCCTAGCTTCTCTTCTTGCCTTTGATCCGCCTCTTGACTTGGAAAGCTTCCAAGATCCTTCAAGAACTGGCGATCTGATCTTTGAGAGCGCTGTGGAGGAGTTGGCGAGAGATCTGGAGTGAATCGGTGAAGAGATGCCGCAGCCATCGCACGCCTGCAGCTTAAATCGACGCCAACGGTCGGAACCCGATCGATTCAAATGTTCCCAATCGATCGGGGAGGCTTTGGATCGATCCACGGATCGATCCAGAGCGCCTCTGTGCTCTGGAAACGATCCAGCGCTTATCACGCGAAGCAGCCGCGTCCCAATCGATCCACTGATCGATTGGGACATCTGGATCGATCCACGGATCGATCCAGAGGCTTTCTATTCGCTGGGAAAAGCCTGGATCGATCCACTGATCGATCCAGCTCCTGGATCGATCCCCTGATCGATCCAGCACTTGGTTTTTGCCCAAAACCAAGTTCCAAGACTCCCAAACCAACATCCGGTCATCCTTGACCTGTTGGTACATCATGCCTAGCATCTGGTCACTCCCTTGACCTGCCAGGACTTCCTCGTGCCAAGTATCCAGTCAATCCTTTGACCTACTTGGACTTCCCAACACCAGATGTCCGATCATCCTTGATCCATCTGGATTTTCCCTTGCTTGGCTTCACTCACCAGGACTTTCACCTAGCTTCACTCACTAGGGTTTTCCATCTGCCTAGCTTCACTCACTAGGTCTTTCACCTGGCTTCACTCACCAGGACTTTCACCTAGCTTTACTCACTAGGGTTTTCCATCTGCCTAACATCCCAGTTAGGACTTCCCAGTCAAGTATTCGGTCAACCATGACCTACTTGACTCTTCTTCAATTAACATCTTATTGTCAAACATCTAAACTCAAACCAAGACTCAGCTTGGTCAACCAGGTCAACCTTGACCTGAGGGATGTTGCACCAACAATCTCGATTGAAGCTGTGAGTAACTAGAACAGGCCAAGGAATGCCAGTGAGATCAGAAGTTTTCTCGGGCTAGCAGGCTATTACCGGAAGTTCGTAGAGGGTTTCTTCAGAATTACAGCCCCTATGACAGCTCTCACTAGGAAGAACAAGAAGTACGAATGGACAAACGATTGCGAGAAGAGTTTCACAGAATTGAAAAGGAGACTGACCAGTGCTCCAATTCTCACTCTTCCATACTTTAAAGGCTAGCATTCACTTGATGAGGCTTTTACAGCAGCCAGAGCCCATCTAGGACCACATTTCTTTGTGAGTACAACTCTGCAAACAACACCAATACAAGCTACTAGCCCTGATACAAATACTTTTACTTATGCTCAAGTTGTGCAACATACTCCTGAGAATAGCTTGGCAGAACCTTCAACAGAACACACCAATACTCCTATCAGACCAGAGTACCTAACTTTGGCTCAACTTCAAGAACAAAATAAGGCTACAGCTTTACAAAGAGCATCTGAGATGCACTTGGCAGGTTTCCCAAATACTATTCCTGAGGATATTCATACTTATGTTCGCAGTCTGACTGAAAAATCTACTTTACAAACGTTTATAGAATTATGTGAAGCCCTAAAAGCTTTTCACAAAACACCTCCTGAAGGAATGACTATTGTATATGAAGCTGAGTTCAGCCCGAAACTTAAATGCCAGAAGAAATGACCACCTTGCATAGAATCAGATAAATATGGATGTCAATGCCAGCTTCTCTATGCTTTCAGAAGAGCTAACATGGATTATGAATCCTACATTACTACGGCTTACAAAGGGAGACAAATTACCCCTTTTACTCTTCTTGATTACGGCCTTTTACATAAATTATGGATTCATGACCCAGATTCTGTTAAAGATTTCTCAAAGAAACTTGGTACTGTTATTTCTACTGCTTTGGAAGAAGAAGAAGCGTTTGTAGTATGCACATTTGATAGTACTCCTCCAGAATGGCTGGATCTCAAGATAGAGCCAGCCCGACATTTAGTAAAAATTGACGTAAATGAAGTTGGCGGTTACCAAGCTGAGTTACATGACTATCCTACAGACCCAGACTGTGATTGGGAAGCTCCTCCCTCCTTTTCAGACCAACTCAAACACTGGAGAGCTTCAGTCCAAGGGACGCATTGGGGCTGGGACAGACTTGAAGATCCTGATACCTATCTCCTGGTTGGCGAATCATTCACTGAAAAAATTTATTGGCCAAAAGATATGGGTACCAGATTTTTCTCTTTTCTCTTTACTACACAGCATACTACCCTGTTTCAACATTACCAGAAGAAGACAGAGAGAATGAGTAACAAGAGGTTAGCAATTTCTGCCCTTTCAGCTAGAGCCTATCGAGCTGCCTTAGCCAGACACAGAACACCAAATCAAGCTTCCAGCTCACAAGCACCATCTTTAGACTCAACCGGAGAAGACAACATTGATAATATGATGGACAGCTAAGAATGACAACCACCATACTCAACAGCGCCACCACTACTCAACAGTGCCACCAGTCACCAATGTCTCCACTAAAACCAATACTACTTTCCACCTGTCTCTTTTGCAGATGCCTTCCTTTCACCCTAAACAACACCTTCCTTCCACCTGTCTTACTTTCCAAGATGCTTTCCTTCCCTCCTAAGCAAATGTTTCCTTCCTCCCGAAAACATCTCTTGCCTATAAAAGGCCATCTTCCTCTGCCTCCCAAGGCATTCCCCTAAGTACAACCTTCTCTCACTCTTACCCTCCTCAAGCTCTTGCAACTCCCTTTACAGCTCTCTTTCAAACCCTTCTTTTCTCCCTGTAAGTATGTAAAATATGTCAATTTCAGTATGTAATTTTCAGTATGTAATGTCTTTTAAAAATTTTGGTCTCAGTATGTAAAAACTATGTAATTATTAGTTTGCTGAGTGTAATCCCTTGTAAAATTCCTCCACTACATAAATCTATGCTTGTTTTATAATGAATTGAGTTCTGTCTTGGTTCTTTTCCTCAGTCCTTATCTCAGTAACCAACAAGTGAACAGTAACTGTATCAGGAATAACCAAAAATCATATAAGACCTGTGCTGGCTAAGTAAGAAGGGTATAAACCCAAAGTCTTACTCATAAGTCGGGGCACTGATTGAAGGTGAGATCCTGAACAGATGAGGTTCACTGGAAAACAAGCAAGAAAAGAAAGCAGAGTAAAAAAAAAAATTTGATATATATATATATATATGAGCACTCATTCATTTTGTTTGTACGGATATCGGTTGCATTAATGACGGCTACTGCTTCTCCGTCTGTGATTCACCAACTGTTGCCGCCTGCAAAAATGGCGTCTGCTGCTGTTGTAAGCTTCCTTCAAAGTAAATTAGCAGAGAGCTAGGGGATGATGTGATGATGTCGAATCTTTTTTTTCTTTCTGATGTTGAATATTAATCTGGAAAGAAAATGATGAGATTAATAAATGGATTTGATTTTCTTCATTTTAATTTCTAACTCATGATCATGACAAAATTTTTGCCCGTTAGTTTCTTTACATATACTTGAGCACTAATAAAAAGTAAAATCATCAAATTAATAATATCTTCGGGACGATCCTACACACTTTGTGATGCAAGATTAACATAAGACTCAATTTTATGGTTGACATAACTTTTAGGTCAGGACTCTAAATGAGACTTTGTTAGTACTCACCATGCAGAATTAAAAAATTCTACATTTGTTATGGGTTTTCGTAACGTCAAATTTTGATCGCCAAAACCAACCGTTTAAGTCTTTTTCGGAGCCCCTGAAGATCTTTTTTATTATTTTTAGTCATTTTTATATTTATGGTATTTAGGACATTTATATTTATGGATTAATGTTTATATAAATTAACGTAATATTTTTATTAATTTCTTTATGTTAAGAATTTTTAGAGATCTATATATTAGGAGTTTTTTTTCTTCTTTTTAGCGTCTTAGGTCCAATATAAGCATCTATGTAGATATTTAAGGAATAATCCTCTCTCTCTCTCTCTCTCTATATATATATATATAACGGGTTTCTCTTTATTTTCTTTAGATTCTCTTCTTACCTTTTAAGCAAGTCACAAGTTTGACTCGACATCTTGATGAGATGATGTGGAAATTGGAGGATCACGTGATCTCAGATCATGGATCTAAGTCGGCACGAAAAATGGAGGAACGTGAGATCTCAGATCATGGATCTAAGTTTTCCTTTGAGAACCATTATCATCAACGGACTATATACCAGGAACGACATGGTCAGGAGAAGCCCTACGGAGACCTTGGTTTTTGGATGGATCCACCTGAATTTTCTGGCACGTTACAAAAAAAGAGTTTCATTATTGGATGAATGAAATAGAGCAGTTCTTCGACTATAAGCAAGTTCTAGATTGGATGAGGGTAAAGTTGATTGCCATCAAACTCAAAGGTGAGCATCGACGAGGTGGGAACCGATGCGGCGCTCATAAGTCAAGTAGGGAAAATCTAAATAGCAGCCTCGGAGAAGATTAAAGAATACTTCATTCCTTTTGGCTACGCTCAAACTCTATTCCAACAGTTCCACTCATTCAGACAGGTATATAGAAGTCCTCCAAGTCCTGATATATAAGCCTCTATGTAGTACTAGATTATGACTATCATTTATTAAACTTCTTTGATATGTAGGGTACTACCTGATGACCATCTAAGATAAAACTATATGGAAAAATATCATATATGAAATATGTGTGAAAAATAAAAAAAATAAAGTATTGAAATAATTACTAAATACATAAATACTTACTAGTTACCAACAACACTCAAAGTAATCGAGTCACCATATACTCTAATATGTGGCTCCATGACTATATATGCAAGATCACAGTATAAGACATACACATTTGAATAATAAGACCTTTTAATTAGGGAGATGATAATAAATAAAAAAATTCATAAAATATAGAATAGCATTGTTATTAATTGTTAATTTGATGTCCTTCTGAATCAACTAAATTAATATTTTGTAAGTTCTCATCGCTAGACTCCATTGGTACATGAATCTCCTCACTTTTAGACATCTCTCCATCAACTATTTCCTCGTAAGTGACATTAATATTTATAAGTATTTATGATGTGGATTGTATTTTTGAATCAACTGAGTGTATCTTAACTTCTTCATTTTAATATGCATAATGGTTTTGTGCAGTTATGATGTTCGACATTTTTATGGTTGACCAAGACTTTATTTGACACACTACTAATCATTCACTAGGTTTTCTTCTCTTTGTTGGGTACTCAAGATAAAATACTTAATCAGCTTGTATCGTGAATATGAAAGGATCCGACTATAAGGTGAGGGAGCTGATGTAAACTAGAATGAGAAAAAAAAAGGAAATAAATGGTTGAAATAATAATATTATAAAACTTTAATCAATCAACTAAAATTTTTCTAAACTACATCCTAAATGGTTGATTGTTATAACTTTTAATCTAAAATTTTTCAAAAATTTAAATCTGTTAGGCAACTCTCATTACACAAATAGGATTTCCGTGACGAATTTTGGCACGAATTTTAAAAAAAAATCGTCATGAAAAATTTTGTGATGAAATTTATTATAAGAAAAATACGTTGCAAAAGACATCGTAAATTTATGACGAATAATTTTCATCCCTAATTGCCTGTTTTTTTTGGTTAGTGACATTGCTTGTTAATATTTATACAGCGTGTTATATACTATGGTTATCTCGATCATGTGACCTATGCAACAATTTTTTGTCTTCTCGATTGGAGAACATAAGAGAAGGATTAAGAATAATTTGAAATAGATGAGCAAGTTTTGTATAACAACTCTTTCCATGAAAACCAGCCATATGCCCAAATATGCTACTATAGTGCATCTTCCGTGTCCTTTGTAAGGTGTGCACTATCGGGCGTGACAGTATTTGGTGCCAATTGTGCATTGTTGGGCGTGACAGTTCTCAGTGCTGGCCTAGCACTGCCAGATGTGCCAGTGATCGGCACATGCAGCCATGGAGAAATGAGTAAAGGGGAGTGGAAGAGGAATTAAGATGAAAATACTGGTACGATGGAGGAATGGTCGTCAGAGCAGGAGAGTATGCTGGAGGGGAGATCATCGATCTCCAGAGGAGGAGAGAAGGTCGGAGGGGAGAAGCCGATCGTCAGAGGAGGAGAGATCGTGCAAGTGGAAATTATGATCCTGAACCCTAATTTCAACCTAATTTTGCGATTGAAATTAGATTGTATTGTCGCTAATAGTGACAAAATTAAAAATTCTGTCACCAATAATAATCTATATATTATATTACCTATATATAACCATAGAATTCTACCCCATCGCTATTAGGGACGAGTAATAAATAAATAATCTATCGCTCTATATAGGTAATAAATTAAAATCTGACTAAATAGCGATAGATTTTTTAATTCAATCGCTAATAGGGACAGAATATTAGCGATGGATCGTTAGCCGTCGCGAAAAGCGACGGATATTTTATGTCCGTCACTAATAACGATGGACGTCGATAAAATCTGACCTTAATAATTGGATTTTTTGTAGTGCCGACCGATGACAATCAAAAATCACCCGGTCGATGGGATCCAACCGGGGATGGGCGTAAAGCACCCGGTTGGTGTTCGACAGGATGCTCGATTGAATCTCCACTTCGTTGAATTCCTTTTGATTTTTTACTTTTGCTTCCATCACCTTTGGGGATCCCATTACTTCTTGCATCAATCCAATATATCATATCAATAATATGAAAATTGATTGAAATATCTCCGATAGTTAGAACTTTAAATGAGTTTTTTTTATCCAATCCATAACATGAGTTGTTGACTTTATGGAAATTACATTAATTTCAAGACAAAAAAATAGATTTGAATTCTTTCTACAGCTCATGAACTACAACCCTCAAACTTCTCCCCTACAATTATTCAAATAGCTTTTTATTCTATTTTTTGTATTGACAAATTTCTCATTTGGTGATGTGAGTGATTAAGATTTTAATAGCTATATTTCAGGGAAATTTTTTTTCTCAAGACCCCAAGCTAGCTAGAAACCATCACAAGTTGCCCATAATTAAATAGAAATCTTCAATCAGGTGCATGCTATTTTTGTTTGATTAATTAACTAAATTTTTTCTTTGCATTCAAACTGAAAATTTTAAGAAGAAAAACTTTCAATCTCAAAAGGTTATGTCTTAAATCAATTTTATTTTAATAATTCGTTTTTCAATTAAAATTTTAAGAAGAAAAAAAATCCATTTTCCAAAACTATAAGAAAAATTCATTTTTATTTTAAGAAGAAAAATTACTTTGATATAACTATAAGTTAGCAAGCAATGAAAATTTGGAAGTTTTGCTTAATAAATTATTCACTTTTGATACATACCTTTTATGTTTGTGCTTACTTAGGCAATTAAATTAATTAGTTTCTTACTTAACCAAAGAGAATGATTTTTTCACGTAAACAATAAAAGAAATTAAAAAGCACCCCATTTTAAAAAAAAAGACAGCTGTTTACAGTCCTATATATTTTTGCTTGTTTAGGCAAATAGGTTGGATTTTTAAAATGAAAGAGCGTAATTTTTTAAGTAAACAAATGAATGAATAAATTTAAAATATTTTTCTGTTTGCACGTTCCTTCATTATAAAAATATTAGTCGTCATTATCATTCTATCAAAACTAGCTAACTATTAAGAACGTCAAAGACTTTGGCGATCGAAATGGCTTCCAAGCAATATTGTTTTCTCCTGGTCATCGTCGCCCTTCTTTTCTCCTCATCCCTCGTGCTCGTCAAATCTGGTACTGCTTGCCACGTACACATTTGTCATTGAATATATCTCAATATATTTGATTAGATATTGTTAGCTAATGTTTACGCCATGCATGCATGCATCCTTTCTTAATCTACAGATGATAGAGTACCGATAAATGAGCGCCCCATTAAATTTGTTTGTACGGATATCGGTTGCGTTAATGATGGCTTCTGCTTCTCCGTTTGTGATTCACCAAGTTTTGCCACCTGCAAAAATGGCGTCTGCTGCTGTAGTAAACTTCCTTCAAAATAAATTAGCAGAGAGCTAGGAGATGATGGGATGATGTCGAATCTTTTTTTTCTTTCTGATGTTGAATATTAATCTGGAAATGACATGATGAGATTAATAAATGGATTTGATTTTCTTCGGTTTAATTTCTAACTCATGATCATGACAAAGATTTTGCCCGTTAGTTTCTTTACATATACTTGAGCACTAATAAAAAGTAAAATCATCAAATTAATAAATATCTTCGGGACGATCCTACACACTTTGTGATGCAAGATTAACATAAGACTCAATTTTACGGATGACATAACTTTTAGCTCACGAGTCTGAATGAGACTTTGTTAGTACTCACCGTGCAGAATTAAAAAATTCTACATTTGTTATGGGTTTTGGTAATGCCAAATTTCAAGGCCAACACAACCGTTTAGGTCTTTTTCGGAGCCTCGAAAGATTTTTTTTTGTCATTTTTATATTTATAGTATTTAGGATATTTCTCATATTTATGGGTTAATGTTTATATAAATTAACGTAATGTTTTTTTTAAATTTCTTTATGTTAAGAATTTTTAGAGATCTTTATTATAAGAGTGTTTTTTCTTCGTTTTTTGAGTCTTAAGGTTAGAGTCTATATAAACATATAAACATCTGCCTAGATATTCAAGGAATAATCCTCTATTATTAACAAAGCTATATATATATATATATATATATATATAGTGGCGGGTTTCTCTTTATTTTCTTTGGATTCTCTTTTTACCTTCTAAGTCGCATGTTTGACTCGGTGTCTTGATGAGATGACGCAAAAATTAGAGGATCACGTGATCTCAGATCGTGGATCTAAGTTGACACGAAAACTGGAGGAACATGAGATCTCAGATCGTGGATCTGAGTCTTCCTTTGAGTACCCTTATCACCAGCGGACTACATACCGGGAACGCCATGGTTAGGAGAAACCCTATAGAGACCTTGGTTTTTGGATGGATCTGCCTGAATTTTCTTGCACATTACAAAAAAAGAGTTTCATTGATTGGATGAATGAAATAGAGCAGTTCTTCGACTACAAGCAAGTTCCGGATTGGATGAAGGAAAAGTTGATGTTGGTGTAGGAAGAACCAGACGATCAAACTTAAGTTTTGATTATGGTAAAGGGTTCAAAGTTAAGGTTACTTGTTGTCTGACAAGTGTGATTGAGTTTGTAGGAAGGTCTTAAGTTATCTTAGGTAAAAGTCCTAGTGGATTCTAGGTAGGTGGAAAACCTTAGGAAGAGGTAACCCTAGGTTCTAGGAGGTGGTATCCCTAGATGATGGAAAGTCCTAGCTGTGGTTAGGCAGGTGGAAAACCCTAAGGGAAGGTAACTCTAGGTCATAGGGGATGGTAACCCTATGTGATGCGAAGTCTTGGCGGGTCGAGCACATTGGGCGAAATCCTAGAGTCGGGGACTCTAGGTGAAAATCTAAGTGGTCGCGGACTAGGTGAAAGTCTGGACGGGTCATGGAGCGGGCGTTCAACATGAAGACTCGAAGTCTCGGGAGCTGAGCAAAAGTCCAGTCGGCGTGGAGAATCGGTCTGGGAAAAGGTAAACTCTCCTGAGAGGAGTAGGTGAGGACGACGCGTTCTCCGTTAAAGGAACAGTAGGCATCAGTTTGATCTAGGATTTTCGGACGAAATCTGAAAGTCAGAATTGGATAGTCCAGAGGCTGTCAAAAGTGTTATTCGTCTAACTCTATTTTGCAGGCAACTAACATTTTTGCAGGGATAAATTTAGCCGTGTTCGGTTGACCAAACGTCCAGATTGATTGACCAAACCCTCAAACAAAAGGATTAGATTTCCAGCAAGATGATCGGGTTCGACCAAGGGATCGGCAGACTGAACCCCAAGTTCGGTTAACCGAACAGTGGATAGATGTCGACATGGTCGAGCCGAGTTGATCGAACCAGATGAGCTGGGGATCAGTTGATCGAATGTCGAGATCGGTCGATCGAACGAAGACTTCTATCCGAGCAGCAAAACCTAGACTGGAAGTTAGGTCGATTGTTGGGGTTCAATCAAAGTCCCACATTGGAAAGATTTGGGAAGCTCATGGGTTTTAAAGGATGCATGATATCTTCATTGGCATGAGGCCTTTTGGGGAGAGCCCAAGAGCAAAGCCATGAGGGCCTAGGCCCAAAGTGGACAATATCATGCCATTGTGGAGATATGTGGACATCCTTTGGGCATAACAAATGGCATCAGAGTTATGGTCTAAACCAGATGTCATGTGGAGCGGCCTTGAATGAAGTTGAGGGTAGGCTCGGAGCAGGTTAGGATGATTGGATGCTTGTGGGGAGGCCTGGAGCAGGTCAGGATGATCAGATGCTTGTACGGAAGCAGGTAGGTCAGGGTGACAAGATGCTTGCAGGAAGGCTTGATGTAGGTCAAGGTGACTGGATGCTTACGGGGAGGCCCAGAGCGAGGTTCTCCGATGCTTGCTTTTCGAGTTTCGAGTTTTTTGAGTTAATCTGATTCCAATTTATTTGGTATCAGAGTTGGCTATGATGTCGGATTTTTGTGTTTTAGATTTTCGTGTTTTAACGAACTAATTTGGGTAAATTTTTAGATTTATTCAGATTTTCGTTGATTTTGTTTCGGTATTCCGTTTCGGATTTGTACGGATTTTCACTATTTTTCTCGTTTCGAAATTCCGAGGTCATATTTGGGGACATGACAGCGATGGAACATCTCCAGATGGCAAATAGGTAAAATATTTTATTTTATAATTTGGTATTCATATTAATACTTGGGTAACATAGATATATCCTTATTGGTGAAAGAGAGATATATAGTCTATATTGGAATTAGCTTCATTGTTAATAAGATATGGTGTGATGCTTCATAAAAGTACGAATGACCTTAATTAGACTATCTCAATTACTATTATATACCATATACATATTGTGTTAATACTACGTAGTTATAAAGATTTTCAGTAGTTAGGCATTTGAATTTGGTACAGGCTTGTAACTGTACTATTCCACAAGGATAACCGGTTGGATTTCCTAAATTATCCTTTTCTTCTTGAAGTTGATTCCGACATTCATTTCTTTGCTTTCCCTATCCTTTTCTTACCTCCTCTGCAACACACTTACATGAGTTATGTGATTCCTCTTCCTTTGCCTAGTCCTCCTCCTACGTCTAGGGTTGGTGATTAGTACAACCATAAAAATTCAGTGGCTTAATACTCCACTTAGAGTTTGTGCTAGAGACCAATACTAGCACCTCGGACACTTGAAATGTCTCATTCTGACAGTGGATTGAAAACCTATCTTGGAACTAGTTTCCAAAACTTGGTTAAACTCCTTTGTAGTTGACATTTTATTATCTTGCCCTGATCAAACAAAAATGAGCAAATGAAGTTCATTGTAACAGACCCCTACCAAGTTAAGTTCCGGCACCAATATTTAATTCACTGAGAATGGTAGGCCAGAGAATGGCCTATTGGCTCAGTTAGTCAGAGCATTGTACATTTATGAGGGACATATGTAGACTACCTACCCTTAGACCGTGGCGACTGACCGTCGCCCTACCGTCCGATGATACATTGGATGTCACTCAGGAGGTCAGAGGTTGCCCGTTAGACTTTGGCAACATAATACTCATGGTTGATTTATTAGTACTGAAAATGGTCGAGTTCAACATTATCCTTGGCATGGATTGACTGTCAGTGTATCATGCCACAGTTGATTGCCAGACGAGGGTGGTCATGTTTCGACCTCCGAACCAACCCTCGTGGGATTTCACTGGCATCAAAGATGATGGTATATCGATCATTTCTACGATTCAGGCTCAGAAGGTGCTGTCACATAGCTGTTAGGGATTTCTTTTGTCTTCGATTAGTACTAACGATAGCAGTAGTTCTGAGCTCTCAGATGTTCTAGTGGTCCAAGAGTATTCGGATGTATTTCCAGATGAACTACTAGGCTTGCCTCACCGAAGGCAAGTGGAGTTTGCTATTGAGCTGATTCCGGGGACCGCGCCAGCATCGAAAGCTCCATACCGTATGGCATCGAAAGAGTTGGATGAGCTAAAGATCTAACTCCAGGAGTTATTGGACAGGGGATTCATTCACCCTAGTGTTTCTCCGTGGGGTTCTCTGGTATTGTTTGTTAAGAAAAAGGATGGTACTATGAGGTTGTGCATCAATTAAAGATAGCTGAATTTAGTGACCATTAGAAATAAGTACCCCTTACCACGGATTGAGGATTTATTTGATCAGCTCAGAGGTACATCAGTGTATTCTAAGATTGATCTGTGGTCTGGATATCATCAGCTGAGAGTTAAAGAATCTGATATTCAGAAGACAACATTCCGTACCAGATACAGATATTATGAATTAATGGTAATGTCATTTAGGCTTACTAATGCTCCAGCGGTGTTTAAGGACTTGATGAACCGTATTTTTCTGGAGTATATAGATCAATTTGTTGTTGTCTTTATCGACGATATATTGTTCTACTCGTGTTTCTAGGAGCATGCACAGCATCATCGCATAGTCATGGAGACTCTTCGACGACATCGACTATATGCGAAATTCAGCAAGTGTGCTTTTTGGCTATCCTTAGTTAGTTTTTTGGGACACGTGGTGTTTAGCTGTGGTATTTCCATAGATCCTTAGAAGATCGAGGCTGTCACCAGCTGGGAGTAGCCGAAATTAGTTTAGGAGATCCGTAGTTTCTTGGGACTGGCTGGATATTACAGACGGTTCATCGAGGGTTTCTCGCGTATCGCTATGTCGCTGACACGTCTGACCAGGAAAGGCATGAAATTCACTTGGTCAGAAGACTGCAAGACTAGTTTCCAGGAGCTGAAGCGGAGACTAGTAACAACACCAATTTTGGTTTTGCCTTCTGGAGAGGACGGATTCGTACTCTAAACCGACGCATCTCTGCAAGGTTTAGGCGCTGTTCTGATGCAGCACGACAGGGTAGTCTCTTATGCTTCTCGTCAATTGAAGGAGCATGAGAAGAACTACCCAGTGCATGATCTGGAGTTGATCGCCATTATATTTGTTTTGAAGATTTGGCGGCATCACCTTTATGGTATTACATTTGAGATTCTCACTAATTATAAGAGTCTCAAATATATTTTCACCCAGAAAAAGCTTAATCTCCGACAGAGGAGATGGATGAAGTTTCTGAAGGATTATAACTGTACTATTAGCTACCACCCGGGGAAAGCTAATATGGTTGCCTATGCACTTAGCAGGAAGTCCAGAGGGACTTTAGCTTGCCACCGAGCTTCAGTCACAGACTTGATTCAGGGTTTCTCCAAGTTAGGCCTTCAGGAGCAGGGACAGACAGAGCAGGGTATTCTGGTTACCATAGTTGCTCAGTCATCGATCAGGACGAGGATCCGAGAGGCCCAGGCCGGTGATCAGCACTTACAGTCCATTGGTAGCCAGATAGCTTCCGGGCAGCATACATAGTTCACCCGAGATTACGTGGGTATTATATATTTTCGAGGCCGATTATGCGTACCTCCATCTCACCCGATTAGGGAGGAGTTATTGCAGGAGGCTTATCGTTCTCGATTTACGATCCACCCTGGCGGGACACGCATGTATCGAGATTTGAGATGTTCCTACTGGTGGAACGGCATGGAGAAAAACATCACAGAATTTGTAGCTAGATGTCTTGTATGTCAGCAGGTGAAGGATGAGCACCAGAGACCTGCCGGATTACTATAGAGGATTCCTATTCCTGAGTGGAAATGGGAGTACATTACCATGGACTTTGTGGTGGGATTGCCTAGGACACAACGAGCCCATGATGCGATTTGGGTAGTCGTTGACCGATTAACCAAATTCACGCTCTTCTTAGCGATTCAGAAGACCAACTCTCTGAATCGATTGACAGAGCTATATTGTCGAGAGATCATCAGGTTTCATGGTGTCCCATTGAGTGTTATATCGGATAGAGACCCACGATTCATGTCCCGGTTCTGGCAGAGTCTGCAGCAGGCCTTGGGCACATAGCTCCGATTCAATACAACTTTCCTTTCGTAGACAGATGGACAGTCAGAGCGGACCATTTAGATTCTATAGGACTTGCTGAGGTCTTGTGTTATGGATTTTGGAGGCAGTTGGGAGAACCACTTGCCATTAGTAGAGTTTGCCTACAACAATATCTATCATTCGGCTATCCAGATGGTATCGTTTGAAGCGTTGTATGGTAGGCCTTGTCGGGCACCCACCCTCTGGGAGGAGGTTGGGGAGGCCCAGTGGTGTTAGCCATTTTGCATGTCACGTGGCACCCCAAATTGATAAAGATTGAAACTCACATAAACCAAAAATAACACGGGTAGTAAGGAGTCCCAAGTCGTATTTTTCCAAGGATAACTAGCGAGTGTGTGAAAATTCTATAATTGACTCAAATCCACTTCTTACATCTTCAATGTTAACTAAGTACATCATTTGACTTACAATTCAAATTGTCTTTCTCTAATGCATTCAAGAACAGAATCAAAGAAAGTGCATCCTCATCTAAACATGATTAAACTTCCCTTCATCAAGTTGTCTACAATTAAATTCAGATTCTAAAGTTTTATCTAATCAATTGAGTCAATGTATTTACCTTCTATTCAAATTCATAGTAACAAAACATTCCAAGCATTCAACACTCACATTCACAGTAGCAATTTGAATCAAGAACTCAATACAATTGCAGTCCGAAATTAACAATCCATTCACCATCACAATCAAATTAAACACTCAAGCTCAAAGTCTTCAATTCTCAAACACATTCAACAATGTCAATTGAAGGTAAATAATGAAAAACTCAAGTGATTCATTTAACATTCTAACATAAACATTGTCACACAAATATAAAGAATCGAACTAGGGGGTTTTCTAAATCTATAAATTGAAATTAAGCATCAACTTATAAAAAATATAAAGAACAATTCAAACTAGAAATTAAAATGAAATCTACACTATCAGATCATCAGATCTGAGCAAGTTCAAGCATAATTCAAAGACAAAAATAAAGAAATCAAAAACCTAAAGCATTCCACAACCAAACCGAACTCAAACTTCTACTTCTCTGTCGTGAACAAAGAATTGCCTCTGGGAACGCCCTTCGGGCAATCTCTGATGAAGAACCAAACTCACAACATCATTCAGGAGAAATCCAAGCTACTGGGAACGCCCTAACTAGCTCAGATTCATCCGAATGCACCAGCCTTCGAAGAACAGAGGAAATCTTGAAATCACGAGGTGAAATTTGAGGATGGAATGGATTCCGAAGAACGGGGAACACCCTCACTTCTTCAGATGGATGATGGTAGCATCAGATCGGGGAACGCCCTCAAAATTGTGTTGGATTGTTGCTCGCAAATAGCAAGATCATGAATGGGGAATGCCCTCAATCTCGTGCTCTATCCCTTGATTGCTGGTCGCCGGATCAATGCAAGCTCATCGGAGATGAAGAGGTTTGATTTCCGAATCTGGAAGAGGAATGGGAGGCTGCGGCGTCGCGGAGAAGAAGGATGAACAGTGGCACAAAATCGCGAGATCGCCGAGCTCGGGGAACACTGTAGTTCCTCACACAATTTAAATCAACCTCAGATTAAACGGACGAGATCTGGTTCTCATTAGGTCGGATGGACCAGATTCTCAACGGATGGCTTAGATCACTCCGATCTTCAGTGGATGGTCCAAATCGCTCCAAAGCTTGATCGCCTCTTTTAGCCCTAGATTTGATCCCAAGTATGGTCTAATCTGATCGGGTTCATGACCCTTTTGATGCCTACAAAATAATAATCGAATATTAGCATCAAATACCATAATAATTTGCTAATTTGTAATTAGGTCCAAGATCACATGTAATTTGCAAAATATAATATAAATGTGAGTTTAAGCTATGAATAGACCAATAAAAACATGCATTATGAATTAAAATAATGTAGCAAAATTATGGTTATCAAATCCCCCACAATTAGTCTTTGACGTCCCGTTCAAGTCAAGAAAAGTAAAAATCATCTCCACACAAATTCCCCTAGCAATACCTAGAAGATGGTAAGAAGTAATTAACTAAGTTCATCTAAAGATCACAAACAATCATGAATACAATCCAAACAATAATCAGTAGGTATGACAGTTTCAATCCAAATGAAAAATTAAGTAAGTTGCAATCTCACAAGGTATTTTCCTATTCTACCTCTCACACTCAAGCATGTATAAGTGGAGCTCACTCAATATAACTCACAACATTTCACTACCATAAGCTTGCTTATTTTCTAATTCTCCACCACCATAGAACATAGCATACATGAATCAAAAGGATTTATCAACAAGAATTGAAATGAAAGCAAGAAGAACAATAAAAGTGAATGAAATAGGCAAAAGAAAAGAATTTAGTGAAAAATTGAGGAGATGAGAGAATTGGAGGAATATACTTGATGAGTTGACCAAATTTGATGTGTAAAAGATGAATGCCATTTGTTGTTATCAATACAAAAGATCAAGCTAAACTCCCCTTCAATTTGATGGCTATCCAAAAATTTTGATACTCTATCTCCGCACTTGATACTCTTTTGTTTTGCCACTATTTTTTCCTTTCTTCTTCACTATTTTTGCACTACAATTTCAGCATTTTGAAACTAAAATAATCTCACATCAGCTTGCCAAGAAGAGTTCCCTCCCTCACACTTAAAATCTTGTCCGTTTCAGGCAATGAAACACATCACACATTCAAAAACTTGATACTCTTTTACCACTGTTTTCTTAACTTCATTCTGCAGCTTTCTATATTTCTGTAGTATTTCTGCAATTGAAGAATTCCCAAAATTGCAGCAAAAAAGTTCAAGATTTCAGAAATTAAGCAGTATAGAATGACTAATACTCAAGTAAATCTTCATTGGGTATTATCATCGCATATACTAAGCACTTCAACTAAAATTCCAAAGTTTTATCAGTAATAACATTCAAGTTCAGAATTACAGCTCTCTTTAAATTTCTTTAGTAATAAAGTGGATGAGTTGAAACAAATGGAATTGCACAAAACAGTGTCAATAATTCTCTATTGTCAGTCAATACTAGCTTACTGATTTAAGAACTCAAGTGCAGCTAACCAATTCCAGAAATCAGCAGCTTCTGCATTCTTCCAAGCTTCTAAATATATAATCTCAAATGACATTGCAGATTAGACATTTAACTTGGATTAGTCACTGTCCAGGAAGTTCGTAAGAGAAGGCAACGCAAAATAGGATTGGTAGTGCATATTATGAAATCTGAAACTGAAATTTGCAAACAGATTTTCAGAAATTTTTTTTCATTAACATAGCTTCTGATCTCATCAGTGATTCCATTACCATTGTCAGATATGCAACTAACAGATCCCAGCAGAATTCATATTCTGAATCAAGGAATCAAACTCATAATTCAAAAGTATCACTGCTAAGTAACTTCAATTAGGAAATTCAGCTTTCAACTCATCTCAATGAAATACAAGTTCAGAATAAGTATTTCAATATTACAGAATTTTTACAATTCCAACTTGTGCCAACACACTTAATTTTTGCACTAAAGTTTAACTGGTAAGATTTAGAAGTCAGATTCAACAAAACAATCAAAAAATTTTAACTTAGTAAACAAATATGCACAACTAATATTATAAACATTTATGTTTATTCATAAATGAATGGAAATCATAGCTGTTGGGGTTGCAAGGTTGCAAACATAGTCCCATATTGAAAACACATGGGAAAGATCATGGGTTTATAAGAGAAAAAGTATCTCCATTGGGGTGGGGCCTTTTGGGGAGAGCCCAATAGCAAAACCATGATGGCTTAGGCCCAAAGTAGACAATATCATGCAATTATGAAGATATCTAAATTCTTTTCGATCCTACAATTGGTATCAGAGCCCAGACTGCTAGAAGGTTTAACCTCCGACTGTGCACAAGAGCTATGGTCTGATTGGGCCATGTGGGTCCAATATTGACCTCGAACAAAGAAACTAGGGGCACCTATGTTCGGATCAAGAGGACTAGACACCAGGCAGGAAGTCCTAGTTGTGGCTAGGCAGGGAAGTCCTAGTAGGTTGGGTGGACCGAGGGGCAGGAAGACTTGGTGGGTCGAGGATCGAACGTGGGAAGCATATGGTCCTTTGTTTGAGGGGGGGGGGGGGGGGTTGTTGGGGTTGCAAGGTTGCAAACATAGTCCCATATTGAAAACACATGGGAAAGATCATGGGTTTATAAGAGAAAAAGATATCTCCATTGGGCTGAGGCCTTTTGGGGAGAACCCAAGAGCAAAACCATGAGGGCTTAGGCCCAAAGTGGACAATATCATGCAATTTGTGGAGATATCTAAATTCTTTTCGATCCTACAATAGCTGTCCAAATACTTATGAGCTCCTGGAATCAGTTCTTTGACAAAAAAATTCTAGCTAAGCTTTTTTTTTTAATCATACAACTAACCAAAAACTTGGCATGCTTAAACTTCACCTGAAACACTATCCTTGTGCCACTATTTTTCCCAGAAATCAGTAATCAAAACTAAATTGAATTTGATTCTGAATTGCTAAACCAAGATCCCAATCAAAATTCAACTCCTTTCAATTCTTAGAGATCCCTCTGTTGTTATTATGATACAAAGGTTTATAACTCCAAACGCATACTTCAGCTGTACTTCAATTTCAGAAATCAACTCAATCCTGAAAATTCCAACCTAGCAAATTCAGATACAGGATTTCTATGAACTCTTCCCTTATGTGGTAGCATTATCAGCTACTAATGAGGTACCAACTCAATTTCAATCAATTTTAATCCTTGGACTCAGCTTCAGCAATCTACAGCCACCAGCTAGCTCTTTCAGGAATCTAGAATATTAGTCTTAACTACAGAAATTCGGCAAAGCAATAATATTCAAAGAAGTATTACAGAATTCTAATATTCCTGTACAACTATGAACTTGTTTTTCTGAATTCAGATTATCATCACAGAAATGCTCCAGCAGCAAAAATTCTGCTCTACTTTTTCTGATCTTCTTGAAATCTCCGGCCAACATTCAGCTTAAACCTTAAGAATATTGTCTTCTTATCAATCGACCACAGTTAGCTTGCGCTTCAATTCTTTTCAGATCAGAGAAGCATTCACTAATAGCTGCCTTCTTTTACAGCAATTGACTTTGTATCAACTCTGCCCTACTTAACCATCACAACTCTCAATACTTCTTCATCTCGCTTCTTAATATCCTTACAAATGCATACACAAAAAACTTTACAGGTTTCAGTAACTCTAGCTGGCTACAATCTATTTCCAAAATTGGCACAGAATTGCCACCTTATTTTTTAGAATTTTGCATTTCTAAATTTCTGCACTCTGCTCATTCCTTTCCATTTCTGCATTCTGTATAGTTCAAGCAATTCCACACTTTTTCATCATTCAATTAAACTCATCACTTCTACATAACAATAACACCATTTGATTTAGCTTTTCACATAGCTCCTGAAGTCACAGCTTCAACAACAGAATTCATGTTGTTTCATCAATTTTAGTTTTGACAATCTGCTAATTTTTTTTCTTCAGCAACTATACAGCAAAATAAAGATCACTATTGCATTCAGCTGCAATTTATGAGATTTTAGTTTCCCAGTTCATAGCTTCACTGTTTTTTTTCTTTTCTTGTTGTGTCCCATATTCAGTTACACACTTTCAGAATTCAACTTCTTTTCAAATAGAATTTCTGTTTCAGAATTTAAATCATGCATTTAACAACTTTTAAATTCTTGGCCGGATTCATAAAGATTAAGCTTGGAAGCAAACATCATTTAGCACTGAAGTGTTTGGAACTTGAATTCAAAACGATGCAAATTAGAAATGGCATAAAGATGGGGCACACATGAACAAGTTCCTATTCTGAAATTCTGCAATCTTCCAGCACTGGAGTTGGCACACAATATCAAGTTTAGTAACTTAACTTGAACAAACAGCACATCAGATTTCCAACAATATCAAATGTCAACTCTCTGGATTTTTAAGAGCAGCACATACAAACCAAAAGGAGCCTCTAAACCAAGCCAAAAGTAGAAACTTAAATAAGAACTCCAATTGTTGCACATTGTATCAAGTACCCATAATCAAGGCCCATGTTTTAGACTCCTACATCATTCTCAAAAATCACAATTCAATACTTATGAAACCATCCTTCTTCTTCAAAATTCTTGAGCATAAACTAATTTTCCCCCACACTTAAAACTTTTTCCATCATCAAACAATCTAACTCATCAAGATAGTCAACCAAAACCCTCAATGAAATGGACCAAGCAAAAGTAATCAAAGGTTAAAGTGCAAGAGAAAAAAGTGTTTTAAGAAAATTATGAAGAAAGGAATTGGAATTTATGAGGGATCAAGAATGAAAATAATCCTTCATCTCCATGCATACATATACTATTGTGACCTTGAAAAGAAGCAAAGCAAGTTCTAGAATTTCAATTGTTGTAAGTACATGTCACACAAAGAAAATAATAGAGTATAGGCTTGAGGTGGTCCTCTCTAGGTATTTTTTTTATGCAATCAAGCTCAATTGATCAAATTAGAATCCACCACCAAATTAACCAATATCATGCAAGAAAAGCATCCAATCATGTCACATGACCTAAATTGATGATCAAATTTAAGAAGCTTTTACCATCTTAAAAATATTACTAGACAATTTATTGGAGAATTTATTCAAAATTGGAATACTGTGTACTAAACAAAATGCAAAATATGAAAGCAAAGTGTGGAAGTAAAATGTAAATATAGGAAAATGAAACTACAGAAATGTATAAAGCAAAAAGAAATAAAAACAAGGAACAAACTCCCCTTAACTCCGGGCAGTTGAAGAAGATTAAGAAGAAGAAGCCACCACAGAAGTGGAGTATCCTTGATTGCAATCAACTTCTTTTTATTTACCATTTTTCCATTGCAAATTCTTTCTGGAGGACGGAGACGGTTCAGTTTAAGCATCCACTCCGGGAGCTTGTATTCTCCTACAACATCAATAAAGCAAGGCATCTCCCACACTCATATGGGATAAGAAAAAGATAGGAGAACATTAGTGTGGGTAGAAAATTTGTCAATGAATGAATCACATCTAATAAGATCAACAATTGGTACCTCAATTAAATTTTCTGATAAATCACAAGAAATACTCACCTTGTCATTTTGAAAGGTACCTAGAGTTGTGATTGTTACCTCTTCCTCATCAACTAATGGTTCAAGCTCTTGTTCTAGTGAATGTACATCCTCATGTAGTGATTCTTGGGTGCTTGGTTCCATAGCACAAGTCCCTACACTTACATCTTCAATTCTTGGTGATTCTTGAGGTAATGCTTCCAGTAAGCATTCCCCTACACTTAAATCATCTTCAACATCAATTCCTACATCATTCACAACATCTAAAGCAACATCATTAGTAGAATCAAAAGTAGGTTCAACTACATCATCACAACAATAAAAAGTACTTAAAGAATCTAGTGAAGAAGTAATGCAGTGTCAGGCCTGACAAGAGCTCCACAATCCATCTCTTCACTGGTGCTTTGTGTTTGTAGATGATTTATGGATGATACAATTTGGTCCAAATGATTTTGTATATTCTGTATCCTTGAGAATTGCTACTCTTGATGCTCACTCATTTGTTGCATAATCTCTCTGAGTTTTCATGTTGACTCATCCATCTGAGGGTCGTTCTGTTGAAAAGAATTTGGCATAGAATATGTTGAAACTTCTTGTAACCCATATGAATTTTGATAGGCTGGATATGGCTCAATAAATGGTTCTTGTGCATTTTCATACCTAAAATATGAATTATCCACCCAATTAGCATTAAAACCATTAGAAAATGACTCATACCTATTTTGTTGATCCATGTTTGGGTAAATTTGATACTCAGGCTGAAAATACTGATTCTCCATTCCACCTCTAAAATTCTGAAAATATGGATCAATGCTAAAGAAATCTTCTGTTCTTCACTACAACACTAGCACTCAAAATTAGAAGACTCAAGAGCATAAAGTTTCAAACACATAAAATTGTGAGCAGTAAAGGTCTTAACAATTAAGAAATAAGCCAACATGAAATTACAAAGAGAATAAGCAATCAAATCAATCAACATGCTAACAAAGAAAATCAATCAATGCATAATCCAAAATAAACACACACTACTAGTTATATCCCCGGCAACAACGCCAAAATTTGGTGTTATCCATTTTGCATGTCACGTGGCACCCCAAATTGATAAAGATTGAAACTCACATAAACCAAAAATAACACGTGTAGTAACGAGTCCCAAGTAGTATTTTTTCAAGGATAACTAGCGAGTGTGTGAAAATTCTATAATTGACTCAAATCCACTTCTTGCATCTTCAATGTTAACTAAGTACATCATTTGACTTACAATTCAAATTGTCTTTATCTAATGCATTCAAGAACAGAATCAAACAAAGTGCATCCTCATCTAAACATGATTAAACTTCCTTTCATCAAGTTGTCTACAATTAAATTCGGATTCTAAAGTTTTATCTAATCAAATGAGTCAATTTATTTACCTTCTATTCAAATTCACAGTAACAAAACATTCACAGTAGCAATTTGAATCAAGAACTCAATACAATTACAGTCCGAAATTAACAATCCATTCACCATCACAATCAAATTAAACACTCAAGCATAAAGTCCTCAATTCTCAAACACATTCAACAATGTTAATTAAAGGTAAATAATGAAAAACTCAAGTGATTCATTCAACATTCTAACATAAACATTGTCACACAAATATAAAGAATCGAACTAGGGGGTTTTCTAAATCTATAAATTGAAATTAAGCATCAACTTATAAAAAACGGAAAGAACAATTCAAACTAGAAATTAAAATGAAATCTACACTATCAGATCATCAGATCTGAGCAAGTTCAAGCATAATTCAAAGACAAAAACAAAGAAATCAAAAACCTAAAGCATTCCACAACCAAACCGAACTCAAACTTCTACTTCTCTGTCATGAACAAAGAATTGCCTCTGGGAACGCCCTTCGGGCAATCTCTGATGAAGAACCAAACTCACAGTATCATTCAGGAGAAATCCAAGCTACTGGGAACGCCCTAACTAGCTTAGATTCATCCGAATGCACCAGCCTTCGAAGAACAGAGGAAATCTTGAAATCACGAGGTGAAATTTGAGGATGGAATGGATTCCGAAGAACGGGGAATTCCCTCACTTCTTCAGATGGATGATGGTAGCATAAGATCGAGGAACGCCCTCAAAACTATGCTGGATTGTTGCTCGCAGACAGCAAGATCATGAACGGGGAACACCCTCAATCTCGTGCTCTATCCCTTGATTGCTGGTCGCTGGATCAATGCAAGCTCGTCGGAGATGAAGAGGTTTGATTTCCGAATCTGGAAGAGGAATGGGAGGCTGCGGCGTCACAGAGAAGAAGGATGAACAGTGGCACAAAATCGCGAGATCGTCGAGCTCGGGGAACACTGTAGTTCCTCACACAATTTAAATCAACCTCAAATTAAATCGAACGGTCCAGATAAGCTCAGGTCTTGATCAACGGCTAAAACTTCTTGGATCTAGATTAAAATTTATGGATCTTCATCAACGGACAAGATATGGTTCTCATTAGGTCGGATGGACCAGATTCTCAACGGATGGCTTAGATCACTCTGATCTTCAGTGGACGGTCCAAATCGCTCCAAAGCTTGATCGTCTCTTTTAGCCCTAGATTTGATCCCAAGTGTGGTCTAATCTGATCGGGTTCATGACCCTTTTGATGCCTACAAGATAATAATCGAATATTAGCATCAAATACCATAATAATTTATTAATTTGTAATTAGGTCCAAGATCACATGTAATTTGCAAAATATAATATAAATGTGAGTTTAAGCTATGTTTATACTAATAAAAACATGCATTATGAATTAAAATAATGTAGCAAAATCATGGTTATCACCCAGCTATTAAGACCTCATAGAGATTAGCAGGAGGTAGAGTTGGTACGTACTATTAGACGGAGGATGTCTGAGACGCAGGACCGCCATAAGAGTTATGCTGTTCGGAGACGCAGACCCCTGGAGTTCTCTATTAGCGACCATGTGTTTCTGAGAGTTTCACCCACGAAAGGGGTGAAGAAAATTGACCTCCGAGGTAAGTTAGCTCCACGATACATTGGGCATTTCCAAATCTTAGAGAGGATTGGAGGGGTAGCTTACTGTCTGCCGCTACCACCGACTCTGGCAGGCGTTCACGATGTGTTCCATGTGTCCGTCCTAAGGAGATACGTAGCCAACCCAGCACATGTGATGTCAGATATACCCGTTCCCATTCAACCTGACGTTATCTACGAGGAGGTTCCGGTATGGATTCTGGACCGGAAAGAGTGTCAACTGCGGAACAAGACTATCCGGCTTGTTAAAGTTAGATGACAGCATCATTCTAACGAGGAGGCTACCTGGGAGCTCGAGGATACGATTCGAGCTCGATACCCCCATCTTTTCACTTGAGGTATGTGGGTTAATTTTCCATTCAACATTTATACTATCTATTTATTACTAGTACTTGCTGATGGTAAATAATGAAATTTGGGGACTAAATTTTTATTAGTGGGGGAGAATATAAAATACGACAAACAAAACTAATTAAATAATAAGGTTAAATAGAGGAATAACCTTAACGGATTTTTCTAGAATTTTTCGGAGACAATATAGTGTAGGTTACGAGGATAAATATTGGGCATGAGAAAACCTATTTAAGCTACCCAATTTTAACGAGGAAAAGTTAAATTTTCCTTTCATTTTCTTTTCTTTTCTTTTCTTTTTCTATTTCTTTTTCTTTTCCCTTTCTTCCAAAATTGCCCTAACCCATCTTCTCTCGACGCCTCCACCTTCTCCTCTCCCGATCACCTCCCAAACCCGATCGTCTCCCCCACTCTCCGTCGACTCGCCCCTCGTTCATTCTCCATCGTGAGCACCATCTTCTTCCCCTTCCTTCTCTTCTTCACCTCTTCGTCTCCTCCACCCGACAGTGATGCCTCCTTTCCCTCCGCATACACACCCCTCGTCCAAGGAACTCGAGCTCTCTCTCGGTGCGCCGACTCCTCCCTCTCCCATCCTTCTCCTCTTCTTCGCGTCTCTCAACACCCAACGCCACTGCCGCTCTTCCTTCTTCCCTCAGCGCCGCTGCCCGTCGTCGTCCATTTGCGCAGGACCGGTCAACGACGCTATCAACTATTGCTAGAGTCGCAGAGCCCCTCTATCGTTGAGGTCGTGCCCTAGCCACCCTCTGCCCTTGTTGGGATTCGTCCTTTCTCGCGATTGATCCACCGCCGGTGTCCTCCCATGCCCTAGCCTTGGTCCATCGCCACCTCTGTACGAGTTTGGTTTCAGACAGGATCTGGCAGCCAAGGCCCACTTCCCGATCCAAGCCGCCATCTTCGATCTATCGACGACAGTAGGTTGTGGATTCTGCCAGCGGCCAGATCGGAGACATCGCCGATAGAGATCGGCTGCTGATCCTTAGTGTGGAAGGGGCGGTCGGCATAGAATTGGGTATGTATGGCTCGTATCAAATTTCATGCTTATCTGGTCATTATAGCTTCGATCAGTACTGATTACGGGTGATCCACAGTTCCGGCGATCCAGCTTCGGCGGTGAACCCCTCGAGCCGTATTCCACCAGCAGTCATTTGGCTGTGATTTTGAGGTAAGAGACTTAAATTTGGTTGATTTAGGTTTTTAGTAGTTGGATGAAACATGAATTGCCACTAGAATTGATTTAAGTATAGATTTAAATCTAAAATGGAATAATTAGGGTTAAGGAAATTAACCCTAGTTGACCGTTGAGTTATATTTAATTAGGATTAAAATATTGGATCTAATCTAAGCATCAGGTTAGATCCGATTTATTTAATTAATCGAGATCAACGAATAAAATTAGGGTTTCCTGGTTAATAGGAATTTTGATTAAGCTATTGGATATCTGCGAGCATGGCTTAAATATATGTATATTGTTACAGGGCTTTGATTCGAGACGAGCATCTCGACGTGGAGTCTATTTCGAAGACGATCTCCACTTTTTGAGGCGGGTACCTTGACTTATCTCTTTTGATAATGTCATGTTGATATGCTTAGTAGGTTATAGCCTCTAGTAATAATTATGTTCATCTTTGCTTGGGTATATCACTCCATGATACCTGTTGCATGTTTTTATCTGTTCTGCATTTATGTTTTATACCCTCATGATTATTACCATGATTATTTATGCTGATAGTGGTAGTGACATACCATGCCATATAATATACTAGACTAGTCATTTACCATATCTGACATGTGTACCTAGATCTGATTATTGATCCATGTATTTTTGGTGCATATTTTATGGATGTAGATATGGTCAGGATCTTCATGCTTAGTGTCATGCACCATCTTGCATGATTGCATGCTGAGCGATTGGCAGTTCCATTATTGTTGAGTACATCACCAATTACATGGATCTGCACACACAACCACTCATGGGTTAGTGTTATATCAGGCAGGGTGTGTGGCAGTTTGCTCTGTCAGCGCTCCGCTGGTCCACTCATGGATAGCGTGACGTAGCGTGGTAGCACGTCAGGGGTCCCTCCATTGGATTGTCTCAGGGAGATGAGAGCATTGCGCTCCCCCACTTATAATTTCGGGTAGGAGGATAGGTGTACTCTGACAACATCGTGTCCACTCAGTCACTCATCAGGAGTAGTGACGGCAGAGTGCACAGTTGTCATTGTTGGAGTGTATACTAAAAGCCTAGCTTTTGTATAAACATTTATAAGAATCACATTGGTCAAATGTCTACATTTATATATACCAAATGTAGATGTTCAATTAATTTATATTGTAGATAACATAGTGTGTGGTGTCACACACAGAAGATCATGTTATCGGTTCCTTATAAATTATAAATAGTAGTTCATGACTAAGATGGAAAGGAACAAACCATTGGAATAGTCGTAGTGTAATTAGGTATTAGTTTATCTTGACTAATAGATTACACTAGTACACTCTGAGTGTATTGAGTAGGACCATTTAAGGTAAGTTCTTTTATACTGATTTGATAAAAGAACTAGACCTTAGTTATTATGGAAGTGTGTGCTCTTAATCCTAATATAATAACAAACACATATATTTAATATTGATTTCTTTGACTTATCAAAGGATGAGATTTAGCTCGATAAATCAATATGCCCGATAAGTTGGGAAATGATGTTACTTATAGTGTGACTTGTTGATTATAGAAGGAAACTGTGTCCTAGTAATCTAGGTTGATAATGTCCCCAAGAGGAGCTCATAAAGATTGTCATGTTAAACCCTGCAGGTGGACTTAGTCCGACATGACGATAAGGTTGAGTGGTACTACTCTTGGACTAAGATATTAATTAAATGAGTTGTCAGTAACTCACTTAATTAGTGGACATTCGACATCTTAAACACAGGGAGACTAACACACTCATAATAAGAAGGAGCCCAAAAATATAATTTGGGATTGGTGCGGTAGTTCAATAATAATTCTTTAGTGGTATGAATTATTATTGATGAAGTTAAGTTGTGTGTTCGAGGCGAACACAGGAAGCTTAATTTCATCGGGAGACCAAAATCAATTCCTCCTCTCAGTCCCTATCGTAGCCTCTTGTATATAGAGATTTATACCCACCATATACCCACCTTCTTACCCATCCTAATGGGGCCGGCCAAGCTAGCTTGGAACCCAAGCTAGGGCCGGCCAAGACCAAGTGGATGAGCCAAGTTGGTGGCCGGCCAAAGCTTGGGTCCCAAGCTTAGGTGGCCGGCCACTAGAAAATTAAAAAGGAATTTTTATTAAAATTATTTCTTATGTGGATATCATGGTTTCAAAAGAGAGTTTAAAATTTAAATATTTCCTTTTATAGCTTTCTACAAAAGATTAAGAAAAGATTTGAAATCTTTCCTTATTTGTAGATTGAAAGGAGATTTTAATTTTGAGAAAACTTTCCTTTTTAACCATGATCATAATTTAAAAGAGAGTTTTAAAAATTAAATATTCTCTTTTATTAGTTTCTACAAAAGATTAAGAAAATATTTGATATCTTTCCTTATTTGTAGATTGAAAGGAGATTTTAATTTTTAGAGATAACTTTCCGTTTTGGAAATCATCCACATGTTTAAAAGAAAGATTTTAATTTATAAAATTTCCTTTTTATAATCCACCATGAAGGGAAAAATTATTGGAGAAATTTTTTATAAATTTCCGGAAACAAATTATGAAGTTTTAATTTTTGTTTTAATTAAAACTCTCCTTGTTTTGGGGAAATAAGTGGCCGGCCATTGAAATTGAAAAAAGGAATTTAATTTTATTTAATAAAATTTTTCTTTTTCATGGCAAAAGAATTAAGGAAGTTTTTATTTAAATTTCCTTATTTGCCAAGACCAAGGATTATAAAAGAAGGGGTAGAGGTGCATTCATGGCGTACAACTCTATTATTTTTCCTCTTCTCTTTTCTTCCTTGATGGTGGCCGGCCATATTATTTTTCCTTCTTCCTTTTCTTTCTTCTTCATTGGCTGGACCTTGTAATCTCATGGAGCTTGAAGATGGCCGGATTTTAGCATGGAGAAGAAGGAGAGAAAGGAAGCATCCCTTGGAGCTTGGTGGTGGTGGCCGAACCTCACATCTCTTGGAGTTTATGTGGTGGCCGAAACTTGCTTGGAGAAGAAGGAGCTTGGTGGTTCTCGTCTCGGAAGATCGTTGCCCACACAACATTCTAGATAAGAAGAGGAAAATGGTAGAAGATCAAGAGGTTATTTTGCTTACAAAGAAAGGTATAACTAGTAATTGTTTTTCGCATCATATTAGTTTTCTTTGTATAGTTATTTATGGAAATACCAAACACAAGAGGCATATGATTCTAGAGTTTTCGAAATAGTTTTTTTTTCGAGTTTGTGTTTTCTTCTTTTTCGAATTTGTGATTCGATTGTTCTTTTTTGGTTAACCTAGAGTTATTTAAGGAAATAAATATTATCTTTCCTTAAAAGGCTTTGCCTAGGCGGTGGTGGTTGCTCCCATATCCAAGAAGGTCATGTGCCTCGCCATGCAGTCCTGGAAGCCAATTTTGGAAATTAATATTTATGGAATTAATAAATTAGGTAGATTTGAATCAATAGTGTTAAGTTCCGTTTGCGATTCAAATCTAAACCATTAAGAACAGATAAGTTAAATTTGGAATCAATGATGTTAAGTTCCGTCTATGATTCCTAATTTAACTTCTAAAGAACACAATAGGTTATTTAAGGAAAGGTTCGACACTTGTACAAAAAAATTTTGTACAGTGGAACCAGTACGATTTTCTTAGGACTAACCAACAATTGGTATCAGAGCTAGGGTTTGCCTCTGTGTTTGGTTTTCAAATTAGGTTATGCACATGTCATACATAATTTAGGCAGGATAATAGCAGGATGTGCTAACTTTGTGGTTGTAGGCTCCAACTATTATGACATATTTTTATTGTGTGTGATTGGACCCTTGGACATGTCAAGGGCATTTAATTGTGTGTGCATGATTGTAAAATTAAATACAGCAGGAGTTGTATTAGTTATTAGGATTTTACATTTTTTGTTTGATCTAGAATATATGTATATTCCTTTATGGAATATAGGATCGATGTATGTAAAATTCTATATTTATCGCGGATCGTATCCTTGCGAGGCGTGGTGCTATCGGAGGACCAGAGGCGCAGCGGAATAAGACGCAAGATAGATGCGACAACTCGACCCGATGGCGGTGGCTAAAGATGGCAGCAGCTAGGGTTGGAGCACACGGAGGACAGTGATGAAAATGCCATAATAGTTGGAAAATTAATTTCCATGTTTATTGCTTTTATTTACTGTGATGTGTGTGTATGCATGTGTTATATGCTAGCATAGGTTAAAATTCCTCACCTTAAATAACTAAGTGGGAGAGGGATTAGTATATTAATCCCACGGTCTCCATTACTGGTTTGTAAGTGATGCAACAAGCTTTCGTGTTGGCTCTGAGTGCCTCCCTCCACAACGGATGAGTTTGTTTGCGGATCACTAGATCAAACTTCCTTAATGGATGGTTATAGGAAGTTATTTAGGATGTGTGTCATCTTCTCCAACTGAAGGGGCACAATTCTATTTAATGGACTTAGTATCAAGTAATGATATACACTTAGACACATTTAATAGTATCCTCCCCAACGGAGTCATTGTTATCACTTGTGTGACCAAAAGGAAATCAACTATTAATTTGTCATAAAACTAGGGTGACAAGATAATAAAATTAATGGGTTAAAATCCCTCTTACAAATGATTGATTTTGTATACGTCCACACTAATGTGGCATACAAAATTAACGGTGTTTGAGATAATTTTATTTGTCATAAAGTTAGGTTGACAAGATAGTTAATGGGTAAAACCCTCCTCTTACAAATGATGATTTTGTATACATCCACACTAACGTGGCATGTAAAATTCACGGTGTTTTGAGGTGTTGGTAAATTTAAATAGTATTGTTAGAGGAATCAATATTATTTTAAATTTAGAGTCTTGACCAAATATTTGATCAAAGACAGATCAACTATTAATTTTATTTGTCATAGGTTGACAAGATAATAAAATTAATGGATAAAATCTCTTTTTTAAAATTTGTATACGTCCACACTAACGTGGCATACAAAATTCACGGGGATTTTGAAATGTTGGTCTTGACCAAATAATTTTGTGATTCTTAGGTTTTCAAATGTTAGTCAATCCCCTAGCTATTATACTATAGAATAGACTTAGTAGTCCCAATTGTAATGATTGAAAAACTTGGACATTAAGGTAGATTGTCCTCACAAAACTGAGAACAATAACGGTGTATTTTATTAGTTGTTGAAACATATTTAGTGGTGTTATCTACCAGTACCAGGTGTGTAGATACAGGAACCACTGATTATGTCTGTAATTCATTGCAGGGGTTCTAGGAAATCCGACAACTATATAAATCACCGTCCACATGGGCACTGCTGTAAAAGTAGTAGCTGTTGCAGTGGGAGATGTTTATCCTTTGATAGGAATAAAATATGGATTATAAATTGTCTTTACGTACTAAGTTTAGAAAGAACCTGGTTTCAGTTTCTAAACTATTAAAGAATAGATATTCTGTCTATTTTGATAACAAACTTGTTATCAAGAAACATAGGGAAGTTATCTATTCTGGTACGTTGGTTGACAATTTATAATCCAATAAGTATTTAGGTAAGTTATATTCATTTAGCATTGTTCTAGAGGCTTCAAGTAGAGTTCTGGTTTTTTATTCTACGATTCCATTTTGATGAGGTATTTTAGGACATAAAAATTCGTGATGGTAACCATTTTCAAGAAAAAATTTGTTAAAGTTGGGATTTTTAAATTCACCTCCATTATCACTTCTAATTCTTTTAATTTTTAGGTCTTTTTAATTTTTAACTTGTTTGCAAAAATTAGTAAATATTTCTAAATGCAATAGTTCTAATATTGAATTTGTTTGAAGTTAATTAGTTGGTTTGTGAGTAGATTTTATTTGTTTTCCTTGTTGACAAGCATTATAGATTGTTGAGTTTAAGTTAGGTAATTTTGATAATCCTCTAGCTAATCCATTTAATTTTCTTATATTTCTAAAGTTTGTGTGTGATATTCTTCTATGCCATAACTAGGTTTCTTCTTTTTGTGTTAAGTAACACTTAAGTGAAGAAATTGTTAGGTTAATTGCATAGATATTGTCTTTTCTAAATCCTTTTAGACTTATGGTAGGGTTATTTAAGTGCTTGATTAGGCATTCAGAAGATAGGAACATAATCTTATATCCATAGTCACACAATTGACTAATGCTAAGAAGGTTGTACTTGAAATTATCAACAAGAAATACTTTCGTAATAGTGAAATCAGTTTTAAGTTCAATATTATCTTGAGTTTGTCGCTGTTCCCAAAGGCAACTGTTTCTAAGTTTTTATATGTTAGTTGAGTGAATTTGGTGTGATCTCCAATCATATGTTTAAAGCAACCACTATCCAAGATCTACTTGGTTTCCTACAACAGGTAGGAGTTAAGATTAATTAGAGTTTTAATTAATTTAAGTTACGTTATTTTTTTAAAAAATAAAATTTTAAGTTAATTTTTTAAGTAGAATAAATTTTAAGTTAAATTTTTAAGTAGAATAAATTTAAATTAATTTTTTAAGTAAAATAAATTTAAGTTGATTTATAAGTAAAATAAATTTAAATTAATTTTTAATTAAAATAACTTTAAATTAATTTTTTTTTAAGTAAAATAAATTTAAATTAATTTTTTAATGAAAATTTTATGTTAAAATAATTTTTAAGGAGAAAATTTAAGTAAAAATAATTTTTTAAGAAAAAATTTAAGTTAAAGTAATTTTTAAGAAAATTTTTAAGCTAAAATAATTTTTAAGAAAAAAAATTTAAGTAAAAATAATTTTTTAAGAAAAAATTTAAGTTAAATTAATTTTTAAGAAAAATTTAAGTTAAAGTAATTTTAAGAAAATTTTTAAGCTAAAATAATTTTTAAGAAAAAAATTTAAATAAAAATAATTTTTTAAGAAAAATTTTAAGTTGAAATAATTTATAAGAAAATTTTAAATTAAAATAATTTTTAAGAAAATTTTAAGTTAAAGTAATTTTGAAGTGTATCTTGCTCCCAAATCGGGAATAACAAAGCAATCATATCGCCTTCCACGATCTAGTGTAAGCTTCCATACTCGTAACCGTATTTACTTAATACGAACACCATCGTCTAGCCCTAATCAACATACGTGGATGAGGTTAGTCTACTCATGTAGTATTTTAAGTTCGCCCAATATTTTGTGTTGCCGATGAAGTGCCTCAGCAATGCCCTGAGGAAATGCTCTTGGATTAGTGAGAGGAAGATCGCCTCGACGAACTTTTCCAGCCACGACCAAAGGATGAGAGGGACATGGAAAATAATATAAGCTGGTTGGTGTTCACAACACTCTCTACGTTGATCAAGGGTGATCGCTCATGGAGAAGACTGTGGATGCAGCTCGGCCAATATGAAAATGATGTTGTACAACTTATGAGAACAATGTCATCGTTCATGGGGGTTGCGAACACTATGTTCAATATTAAACTTATAATGTAATCGAAATGTCAATTTATTGACAATATTTTGTCAATAAATTTATAACATGTATTAACTAATAACCGCTCGGCGACACATTGTAACTGTAGCTTCATAACTCAACGGTCGTATTGTTAGAACCTGCAACAACAAAGTTAATTATAAGCTGAAATTTATCAAGATCCAATAATAAAGTGAGCTTCTCTGAGTTGGAATTATAATTTATCAAGATAATTATAACCTGCAGCCACTTCGACAGTTAACTGCTACACCTTGTAGCAGCTGACTGTCCATGTAGCTGCTACAACTTGTAGCAGCTATTTTGATAGTTAACTGCTAAACCTTATAGCAGCTAACTGACCATGTAGCTGCTACAACGTGTAGCAGCTAATTGGTAAGTCATTTTTTTAGTAGCAAATATTAACCCTAAAAATATTTTTATAACTGTATATGAACTTGGTAAACCCTACCGTTGTATTCGCTGTCGCGTAGCTGCTACAACGTAGTTAAACTCTAATGATTGATACAATGTGGTTAAACCCTACCGCCTTGAAAGGCTTCACATTATTGTAAAAACTTGAATCTACAGAATTGCTACAACGTGTAACAGCTACCCATCTTGTTGCAGCTACTAATCACATTGTAGTACCTAAGAGAAATTATAGACATTATCTTGTAATGTATCATATTACAGTTAAAAAATAACAGAATGGTGATCGCGGAAGATATTATATTGTAATGTATCATATTATAGACCTTATATTGTAATGTAACATATGTTGTAATTCCGTCTAATCCTGTTATATATAATATGACTTACAATACAACGTACACGCCCTAGAATTCCATGTTTTACAGCAGATCGATGGTCACTTTAATAGTTGTTTCGTTGCCTCGTAGAGGTACCAGATTGTTTCTCCCACCCCAGATAGGGTTGTGTGGCTGAATAACAGGCTGGACAAAGATGAGATGTTTGCTCCATCCGCCTACGTTTATGAGACTTACCTTCGCATGTCTGTGAAAGAGAGGCTATCTCCGAGTTGACTCGATTTAATTCAGCTTGTAAGGACCTTAATTTATCTTCTTGCTGCTCCAAATCTTGCTACTATTGCGATATTAGTCACCGATTTGCTTGGGTCTTCTTTGTCAGGATGGTGATCAGGGAAGCATGCTTCAATCCAGGTCATCCAGTTTGGTGGTCTTTTGCTCTAAGTCCAAATAGGCTTTTTTATCTTAAGGCGACCTCTACTCGAATTTGGGAATGAGTAGCAGATAGACACACCTCAAGTTCTCACTATTGTAAGTGATGAAGATCCAGAGCTTGCATCACCTCTGCTAGGATCGCTCTTTCTTGGATAATAGTTGAGGCCAAGGGGGGAAATCTGAATTCATAGCTCTTGGCAATATACCCAGGAGAAGATGGAGAAAGAAAAGGTAAGATCAGTGCAGCGAGAATGACCTAAGGTCAAACCCTCCTTTTTAATTAGGTCATGGGACACAGGATGGGGGGGTCATGGGATGATTGTAGTCGATATGAAGTTTACTTGAATGATCAATGTTTATCAAACAGATGGGAAGGATGACATGATAGTCAAAGTATAGGAGATGTGGTGGTCAAAAGTCTGGGTCAAAGTTAAATTAGCGGAAGATTCCCACATGAGATGGGGATTCAACCAACAACAAAGTTCCTGAGTCCAGCCCACATGATCCCAGAGTAGGACGCTACAAGTTGTAGCAGTTACTTCGACAGTTAACTGCTACACCTTGTAACAGCTAACTATCCATGTAGCTGCTACAACGTGTAGCAGCCACTTGGTAGGTCATTTTTTAGTAGCTATTTTTTCTAGCAGATATTACCCCTAAAAATATTTTTGTAGTCGTATATCAACTTGGTAAAAAATTATTTAAATTTTTTTTCCTGCTGCACCGCCTGTGCTTTGCTGCTACACGTTGAAGCAACTACTTCGACAAATAACTACCACACCCTATACCAGCTAACTGTCCATGTAGTTGTTACAATGTGTAGCAACCTACTTGGAATGTTAGCTGCTACAACGATGTAGCAGGTCTTTCTTAGACATATAACTTGTTGCTGCAAGTTGTAGCGGTTAGGCGACAGTTGCTGCTACACCGTGTATATATTACTTCTCCTGCAATTGCTAAAATGTTAAAGTGATAGACTAATTACCCTTTTGTCCCATCTTCCACGACCATGACCACTACTAACCCATACTAAGTTCGGGAGTAGCCATCGTCGCTTCGTCTACCAACCTCACTGCGACGTCTGGTTTTCGCCTTTGAATCTTCATCCCTGTCGTAAGTTAATTTGACTCTTCACTTAGGAATTAGGGTTTAGACTTTTAGGGTTTATATGGGTTTGAATCACCTTCTAGAATAGCATAGTTACCTCTACGAGCATTTAAATATTTCCTTTATATTATATTTTCTCCTAATTAATCATCATGATTGAATAAAGTTTATAAATTTATTTGGAGCTAAATATGTCATTCTCTAGCAATGGAAGAAACCTGTGATGCTAATTAGCTACACATTCCCCAAGTTGTTGAAGATCGAAAAACATAAATTGGGATGGAATTTCCATCATTGGAGGATGCATTTTCATTCTATAATCAATATGCACGTGAAGCCGGATTTAGTGCAAGATTAGGCAACAGTAAGAAAAAAAATAGGACAAATGAAGTTGGATGGAAACAATTTGTATTCTTTAAAGAAGGACATACAGATGATAAACGGAAAAAACAAGCACAAGTTGATAGTGTTGGTGCGGGAAGCATCCGACGATCGAACTCGTGTTTTGATAATGGCAAAGGATTCAAAGTTAAAGCATTTTGTGATCTAACAAGTCTGCTTAAGTGTTTCAGGAAAGTCCTAACTGTGGTTAGGCAGGTGAAAACCCTAGGGGGTGGTAACCCTACGTCCTAGGGGGTGGTAACCCTAGGTCCTAGGGGGTGGTAACCCTAGGTGGAGAAAAGTCCTAGCTGCAGTTAGGCAAAGGGAAAACCCTAGGGGGCGGTAACTCTAGGTCATAGGGGGTGGTAACCCTATGCGGAAAGTCTTGGTGGGTCGAGTGCTTCAGGCAAAAGTCCTAGGGAGGTAACCCTAGGTGGAAAGTCCTGGTGTCGCGAACCAGGTGAAAGACTGGACCAGCCGAGAAGCGGAAGTCCAGCAGAATGTCCGGAAGCATTGAGCACTGAGCAAAAGTCCAGTCGATCTGGAGGATCGCACTCGCATCAGGTAAATCTCCTGAGTGGAGTAAGTGAGGACGCGTTCCCCGTAGAGGGAACAGTAGGCGTCGAGTCGACCTAGGGTTTCCGGTCGGAAACCCGAACTCAGACTTGGACAGTCCGATGATTGTCGTTCACTTATATTATTATGTTTTATGTGCTAACTTTGTGCTGTGGTATATTTGGGATTAATGTATCTTGTAGGGACCAAAGTGCAAAGAATAGCCTCGGATGAACAGTACCGAGGCGCATCCATGGAGCTTGGAGGCGCATCGGGTGCAAAGCTGGAGCTGGCTACTAAGCAAGCTTGGAGGCGCCTTGGAGGAAGCTCAAGGCGCCTTGGACTGGTGGATGAAGGTGCCTTGGAGAGCAAAGAAGGCGCCTTGAACCTGATAAGGTTCGACCAGTTCAGCCCTTATCTCAGCGTGTGACTCGGCCAGCATGGAGGCGCCTTGGATGGCTTTCAAGGCGCCTTGAACACTCTTTATAAGCAGTGTTCGACCAGCAGCTCAAGACAACAAATTCCAAGCAATCCTTCTGCGACTAGCTGCTAACGACACGATCTCGAAGTGCTGCGACGACCCCCCGACGACCCGGAGCTCCGAATCTTTAGTTATTCATATTGTCGTCGGTATAATTTAATCATTTCTTATTGATTATTGTACTTCACTTGTAATTCTATTCGAGCTATTAGTTGTTGCCCACGGTAAGCGATCAAGGATCGCGGGCCTTCGAGTGGGAGTCGAGCTCGGCTCCGAACGAAGTAAATACCCTCGTGTTTGTGTTGTCTTTCTCTTTTATTGCGCTGTGTTACTCAAGTGTTTAATCGAATGATTTACGATTCCGAACCGAGTGAAAGCCACGAGCGCTATTCACCCCCCCCTCTAGCGCTTATCAATCCAACAATTGGTATCAGAGTGGGGTCGTTTTGAATCGGTGCAACCACCATTCAAAATAATTTTTTTCTTGGTGTGTTCAAATTTTTCGGAGTCAATTAGAATTTAGCTTTATAGCTATATTCTAATTCTTTTTCTCGAATCGGTTTTGCTCAAAGTTGGTACAATGCCACTCGAGCTCGTTATTTTTTTTTTCTTTTCTCCCGCACTACTAATCCAAGACTTAGTCTTGGGACATATTTTTTTCCCTATTTCTTTTGCATATTCTCTCAATGGCCCAACAAGAGGGTTTCAGCACCGTTCGTCCCCCGCTCTTCTCCGGAGAAGATTTCGGGTACTGGAAGGGACGAATGGAAACCTACCTGAAAATCCAATTCGAAACCTGGATGATAATCAAGACTAGGATACAACTACCAACCGACGGTGATGGCAAGCCTACACCCTGCGAGAACTGGGAACCAGCCCTAATCAAGAAGGTGGAACCGACGCCAAAGTTACCTGCACCCTCCAGTGCGGTCTTACCAAGGAGGAGCTTAATAGAGTCGGTCCCTTTTCAACCGCAAAGGAGCTGTGGGAGAAACTGATAGAACTCCACGAGGGCACCTCCGACACCAAGGTAAGTAAAAGAGATCTTTTACTTAATAAATTATATAATCTAAAAATGCAGGAAGGTGAGACGGCGAGTTCTCTACATGCAAGAATTCAAGACATCCTCAACTCTCTCCACAGAATCGGGCAAAAGGTACGCACTAAACTCGTTTCCGAGGAGCACATTGTGGGCATCAATGGTAGATGCCTACAAAGTCTCCAAGGATTTATCTTCAATAAAGTTAGATGAATTATTCGGTGAGTTTGAATTACATGAGTAGACTAATGCATAGCCAACCGAGAAAGGTGTTGCTTTGGTTGCAGGTACCAGTCGTACGCACGAACCGAGATCATGACGAAGAACTGAACCAGAGTCAGAAGAAGAACCCGACTCAGATGATGAAGATGAAGAACTAACAACCGAGCTCATGAACCTTGTGAAGAGACTCTATAAGAAGAAGAAAGGCTTCAACAAGAAGGACCTAAAGAAGGCAATCCAATCCAAGGAGGCCCAACCAAGTTCTAAGGAAGCAAAGAAGCGAAAGAAGAAGGCCTTGAAGGCGACGTGGGACGAATCCTCAGAAGAAGATACCGACAACAAACTCGATCAAATGAGTCTCCTCGCACTGATGGCCCGGGACCAGATCGACGTGTCCGAGAGCGAGAGCGAGTCAGAGGCTGAGTCCGAGCGAAGCCACGGATCCGTATCCGTTTCCGAAGGGCCAAACCCCGCTGTGAGTATTTCTAGACTTAATAACTTAGTTAATTATTTATTACGAAAATTAGCTAAGTCGAATCTTAAAATTAAGTCACTTCTAAAGGAAGTAGCTGTTGTCACGCCCCGGGGAAGTCCCTGTCCGAAGAAATTTCGGCAACACCTCCCCTGTATGGGTGACAATCTGAAACATTTCTACAGACACAATATACATCAGCCACAGGCGGCTGGAACATACACACAACTACGCAGTTTATATGCAGCCTACTCGGCTGATACCACAAAAATACAACCACGCAGTTATATGTAAATCTATCAGCCCACTCGGCTGTACCAAAACCAAACACAGTGGAAATCCAATAGACAACACATACAACTATAAACGAAAACTGCTAGCCGGCTAGGCTTACACCACACAACCACACAACACTCCGGAAACAAAATCAGAACACAAAGCCAAATACAGACATATCATATACCAAGATAAAAAAAAAATAAACAAAATGCGAAGACTGGTCTTCTAATGTGACGTGGGGACCGGCAGATAGGATACTCCAAGCGACTCCATAAATAACCTGGTACCTGAAAAAGATAGTGTCCACGGGGGTGAGTTCAACAACTCAGCAGATACCAGTTGACATGTATAGTAAAATATAACAGACAGTAATAACTATGGAGTACAGTCTCCTGGACAAAAGATAGAAATGCACAATAGAATAGGCTGAAGAGAACTGTACTCACCAAGGCCTCCTATCATAATAGTCAGGTCGTCAGACCGAGAGTATCATAAATCATGTATGCATGTCAAACATATGCATCCATCCAAATGCAGCATATAAGTGCAGCAAACACAATCAGTAAATGTATAAATGCGTATGATGCCAATAATGGGTCCTGGTCACCCCTGACGCCAGTCAGCCATCTCACACACAATGGTGAGACCGAGTGGGTAGGGCTGTGACAACCGTGCACTCTGACGTCACTGCTCCTGATGAGTGACCGAGTGGACGGGATGCTGTTGGAGTACACCTATCCTCCTTACCCCAAATCATAAATGGGGGAGCTCAATGCTCTCATCTCCCGGTACACGATGACGGGGAGGGATCCCTGTCCTGCTACAACGCTGCGTCACACTAACCCATGAGTGGACCAACGGAGCCCTTGACAGAGCACCTGCTGCAACACACCCTGTCTGAATATACCACTAACCCATGAGTGGTCGTGTGTGCAGATACATGTAACTGGCGATGTGCTCGACAATAATGGAGCAGACTATCGCACAGCATGCAATCATGCGCGATGATGCATGACACTAAACATGGCAATATCCTGAACAACATAGCAATATCCATATATAAATATAAAATGTGTACCATACGACAATGAACCAAATCAAAGGTACACAGATCAGAGAAGGTACCAAAAATCTTGGTCCTCACATGGTATGTTGCTACCTCTATGAGCATATATACAATCATGTGGGTACTAACATAAAATGCATAACAGGGGAGCAAACAAGCATGTAACAGATCAGGTAGTGATCAACCGAAGCAAAGAGGAACATAATCATTACCAAAGGTTATAACCTACTAAACATATCAACATGACTATATCAAAGATAAGTCAAGGTACCCACCTCAAATAGCAGGTCCAATCTAGTCAAATCCAACGTCGAGATGCTCGTCTCGAATCAGAGTCCTGTAATACATGGTATCCAGATTTCGCTAATTTCATATAAATAAATTAGCTAAATCTAATCCTCGAAACGCTAACATAAATCCAGATCCAATTATAAACCCTAATTGGATCATTTAACTCCTCAATCGACTTTAACTAATCCATACGAATTAGAACTTGCAATAAGCATAATCCATCACAACAACTTAATCTAAACCAATTCATAAGAATTCACCCAAATCCAAGATGGTCACTGATGGCTCACGATCAAAGGGTTTCCCTACCCAAAATAGAATGACCGGTGCTGTGGATCGCCAGTGAACAATGCTGGGCAAGCTACAACTATAACCTCCAACTATAAATTAAACTCGCATCACTACAAATCTGATATCATACTTCTTACCTTAGAATATAGCCGAAATAGAAAGCTTACAGCCTTATAAACCTCCACCGACAGCTACCAAGAATCACCTATACATCCATAAAGTATACTCGGATCAGTCCAAGTCTTACCATTAAGCATCAAATTAAATTAAGCTAACCTGTACCAATTCTAATAATCCATTCAACTACTACTAAAGGTGCATCAACAAACTAAGCATCCACCATCTATAAATTTCTCAATGCTAAATACCCTCACCTCTTCCTCTTTAGCAGCTAGCAAGTGCCATGGATCAGGTAGAGTCAGCAACAAGCCACTGGCACCGTGGTAGTCGGAACCAACTAGTTCACTGTCTTCCAATCAACAATCTAGAATCAACTCTACGAATGAATCAATTGCCCAAATCTAATACCAGATTTAGATCACTTACCTTCATCTTGTGCCCACAACCTCCTCTCTACCATCAACAGCAAGCATTAGAGATGAAGCAATAACTGACAGTGGGGAAGATCGGGTGATTGGCAACGACTAATCGGAATTAGGGCACAGCTTCAAGAAGGTACCCAATGCTCCGGTGGAGAGAACAAAGACGATGCTGGACCTCCTAGTCCGAGATTCCGGTGAAGAGGAGGCGCTCGACCGGAAAAGATACGAATCAACCTCTTCACGCCGTGCCCTAGATGCCGAATCACCGCCCATCGCACACAAGGAACCGACGAGGAAGCGATTGGTCAACACCTTCAAGACTCTGGTGAGGTCCTCAAGCGGTGCGGTGAGGCTGAGACAGTCGGGGAAAAGTCGTCCTCTGTCGGCGTCGCTGCGTCGCCGACGAATCCCGCGCGGATGGCTGGCGAGAGTGGCGCGACCACAGTGAGGGAGAAGGAAGAGGGCTCGAGAGGATCGGGAAGAGAGGAGGCGGCTCTTGTAATAGCAACTTGTGATGGCCGGCAGCAGCACAGAGAGGGGAGAAGATGGAACCGTCGCCGAGCGGCTTGGCAAGGGTCGGCGGCTTGGCAAGGGTCGGCGGCTCGGCGCGAGAAGGTTAAGGCACGCGGGGGAGAGAAAATAAAGAAAAAAGGAAAATAGGAAAAGAAAAATAAATAAATAAAACTTTTCCTCATTCAGTGGGATAACCTAAATAGGCTTTCCTGGACCCCGTTTTTTTATTCCCGTAAACTTGTCCATACAAGCTCTGAAAAATTCTCGAAAAATTTCCAAAAATTTTGGAAAATTCCCTTGTCAATATTCGCCATTTTCGGTATTTTACAGCTGTCCTTAAAGAAGTGACTAACTCTGAATCTTTGACTGAACCAGTTTAGACTGGAAACTCAACTCAAGTCCAAAAACTTGAGGAAGAGAATTCCAGCCTAAAAACTCAAGTCAAGGATATGGAGAAAACACTAGAACGGTTTTCTTTAAGTTCCAAGAATCTTGACCTAATTCTTGGGACACAAAGAGCCGTTTACAATAGAACTGGTCTAGGATTTAAACCAAAAAGGAAATATAAATCTTACTTATCTTTGTAGAAAGAACAAATAGAAAAACAGTCCAAGCATGGGTCCCCAAGTCCAAATTGATTAATCAAGTTGGACCTGATCAATATTGGATCCCGAAGGATCAATTACACTACCTCGATAGACCATATCGAGGCTATGATCCAGGGGGAGCAAAAAGAAAAATAATATTAATAAAACAAACATAATTTCAAATTCAATTAAAAAACTCAAAATTAAATTAAAAATTAAAAATTCATTCAAAATTCAAAATTAAATTAAGAATTCAAAATTAAATTAAAAATTAAAAATTTAATTTAAAATTCAAAATTAAATTAAAATTCAAAATTAATTTAAAAATTCGAAATTAATTAAAAAATAAAAAATTCAAAATTAAATTAAGAATTCGAAAATAAATTAAAAATTAAAATTCAAAATTTGAAATTAATTAAAAAATTCAAAATTCAAAATTAAATTAAGAATTCGAAAATAAATTAAAAATTAAATTAAAATTCAAAATTCAATTAAAAATTCGAAATTCAATTCCAAATTAATTCAAATTCAACTTAAATCAAATAAAAAAATAGAAGGAGGATCCAGAATAGCTGGCACCCCAACTAAACTACCCGATTGGGTAACCGAACTTATTCTACCCGAAATGAGTAAACAAGAGTAGACTACCCGGCAGGGTAATTAAGCTTAGATTAAAAAGAGTTAGGTTTAACTTGGGCTACGGTACTGGTGAAGTATTGGATGATAGTACGTTGGAGAAACTTAGTCATCGCATGTCTAGGAAGATATGACTTCGACCTGGTGCATTTGGCTAAGTGGAACTGACCGAAGCTACCCTTTATGGATCCTAACCAGTTAGACCAAGGCTTTGTACTAAGTTCAATGGGTAGGACTATTTGGAAAACCTCGAAGGCATGGTTACTTTAATGATGTCCTTGTGACTCACCATAGCCGAGAAGTTTATCCAAAGAACGCCTACTTGTTGTACCCAAAGCTAAACTTGAATTTAACACAAAGTTAAACCAAACCCTTAAATTGAATCTCAATTCATCTCACAACAATTATAGGAGTACCTGATTGAAAATTTAGATCGGGTGAGATGACTAAGAAATTTAAAAGAGAATCAAATTTCAAATTAAAAATTAAATTCGTATAGTATTAATCCTGCTACAACGTGTAGTAGAAATGCGTAGACATGGTTGTACCCTGTAGGCGTTTGTAGCTGGCATCGTTCCTGCACGTTATAGTATAAATCCTTCTAATATATGTTCAGATCACGATGAAAAATAACAAATTAAAATGAAATGAATTACAATTGGGAATTAAGAGAGGTGGTAAGCACAACAGCAACTGTAAGATTGAAGACATCGGTGAAACTAGAATAAATGAGGGCGAGAGAGAGAGCGGTGAGATAGAGAGTAGCGAGCCAAGTAGCTTGTAGCGCCTTTGCTATACTTACTCGGCGGGAGCGCGAGCTCTGATGGATGACGGAGAAGGAAGGAGCGAGAGAGAGCGGCGAGGGAAATTTTAATTTGGAAAATTTCACTCGCTAATGTTTTAAATAGAAGGCGAAAGGTGAGAGAGAATAAATGACATATTTTTTTAACAGTAAAATCGAGCTGGCAATACCACATCTGCACGTCGCTCATGGTTACGCACAAAGCTTCACCCAGCATATCAAAAAAAAAAAAAAATATATATATATATATATATATCAAAACTAGCTAACTATTAAAACTATTAAAAACGTCAGAGACTTTTGGCGATCGAAATGTCTTCCAAGCAGTATTGTTTTCTGCTTGTCATCGTCGCCCTTATTTTCTCATATGGGCTCCTCTAGACAGCACTTTGCAATTTAGAGAATGGACTAGCTCACGGATAGGTCAAATTTCTAGACCCACCTATATACAGGTGAAATCCAGAGGATCTCACTTATCAATATTTGCAGTCCATCCTCTTAACCTCAAAGTATAATCTAGAGGATCCGTGCTCTTCTTTTCTCCTATCCCTCATGCTCGTTAAATCTGGTACTGCTTGCCACGTACACATTTGTCATTGAATATATCTCAATATATTTGATTAGATATTGTTAGCTAATGTTTACGCCATGCATGCATGCATCCTTTCTTAATCTACAGATGATAGAGTACCGATAAATGAGCGCCCCATTAATTTTGTTTGTACGGATATCAGTTGCATTAATGACGATTGCTGCTTCTCTGTCTATGATTCACCAAGTTTTGCCGCCTGCAAAAATGGCGTCTGCTGTTGTAGTAAGTTTACTTCAAAATAAATTAGCAGAGAGTTAGGGGATGATGGGATGATGTCGAATCATTTTTTCTTTCTGATGTTGAATATTAATCTGGAATAAATGGATTTGATTTTCTCCGGTTTAATTTCTAACTCATGATCATGATAAAAATTTTACCTCTTTGTTTCTTTACATATACTTGAGCACTAATAAAAGATAAAATCGTCAAATTAATAATCTCTTCTGGACGATCCTACATACTTTATGATGCAAGATCAACATAGTACTCAATTTTACGGATAACATAACTTTTGACATAGGATTCTGAATCAAACTCTGTTAGTACTCACCATACAAAATTAAAAAATTCTGCATTTGTTATGGGTTTTCGTAATGCCAAATTTTAAGGCCAAAACCAACCGTTTAGGTCTTTTTCGGAGCCTCCAAAAATCTTTTTTATTATTTTTAGTCATTTTTATATTTATGGTATTTAGGATATTTCTCATATTTATGGATTAATGTTTATATAAATTAACGTAATGTTTTTATTAATTTCTTTATGTTAAGAATTTTTAGAGATCTTTATATTAGGATTTTTCTTCTTTTTCGAGTCTTAGGTCTAGAGTCTATATAAGCATCTGTGTAGATATTTGAGGAATAATCCTCTATTATTAACAAAGCTTTTATATATATATATATATATATATATATATATATATATATATATATACTTTATTTTCTTTGAATTCTCTTCTTACCTTTTAAGCAAGTCACAGGTTTGACTCGGCGTCTTGATGAGATGACGCGAAAATTGGAGGATCACGCAATCTCAGATCATGGATATAAGTCGGCATGAAAATGGAGGAACGTGAGATCTCATATCATGGATCTGAGTCTTCCTTTGAGAACCCTTATCATCAGCGGACTACATGCCAGGAATGTTATGGTCAGGAGAAGTTGTTGGTGCGAGAAGCATCCGACGATCGAACCTGAGTTTTGATAATGGCAAAGGGTTCAAAGTTAAGATTATTTGTGATCTAATGTGTTTGAATGAGTTTGCAGGAAAGTCCTAAGTGTACTTAGGCAAAAGTCCTAATTGCGGTTAGGCAAAGAGAAAATCCTAGGGGTGGTAGCCCTAGGTCCTAGGGGCCCTAGGTCCTAGGGGGTGGTAACCCTAGGCGGAAAGTCTTGGTGGGTCGAGTTCTTGGGTAAAAAAATCCTAGAGTCAGGGATTCTAGGTTGAAAGTCCTGGTGTTGCGAACTGGGTAGAAGATTGGGCGGGTCGTGGAGTGGGCGTCTAGCAGAAAATCCTGGAGCTTCGAGCGCCGAGCAAAAGTCTAGTTGGTTTGGAGGATAGACTGGCAACAGGTATACTCTCCTGAGTTGAGTAGGTGAGGACGCGTTCCTCAGTGAGGAAACAGTAGGCGTCGGTTCGACCTAGGGTTTCCGGTTGAGAATCTAAAGTCAGAACCGGACAGTCCAAAGACTGTCGAATGGTTTACTTATCATGTATGTATCTGTGTTAACTTTGTTTTGCAAGGTAAGGTTAGTTTGTTAAATTAACGTATTTTGCAGGAAGTAAATTGGATATCGTTGCCTCGGACGAATAGTACCCGGGGTGCCCTCCATGGAGCTTGGAGGCGCCTCAGGTGACCTGGAGAAACTGCCTCGCAGCAAGGCGCGAGGGCGCCTCCATGGAGTTTAGAGGTGCCCTGGAGCAAAGGCACGAGGGAGCCTCATGGAGCTTGAGGGCTCCCTGGACCTAGCGTGAGGGTGCCCTCCATGGGCTTGGAGGGACCCTCAGGTGGATAAGCAAAGACTTGGTCGGAGCTCATCCACACTGCAGATTCGGCGTGGATGAGGGCGCCCTCCATGGTGTTGGAGGCGCCCTCCACGGGCCTTATAAGGCAGTCTTGAAAAGCAGCTTAGAACATCAACGTAATTGCAATCTTTCTTCTTCATGCTGCTTAAAAGACGATCTAGAAAAGCTGTAACAAAACCCTGACGACTAGGAGCTTCAAACTTATTATTTTTTTCGATATAAATTTTACTACTGCTTTAATATTCTACTTGAAATTGTACATAATTTCCGTGCTTATAGTGATTGGCCAAAGTAAACACTCAACAAGCATGGACCTTGGAGTAGGAGTTGCCCAGGATCCGAACCAAGTAAATCTTGGTGTTCGTGTGTTTTACAATTATTTTATTCGATAGTTCCGAAACGTAAGTGAAAGCCACGAGCGCTATTCACCCCCCCCCCCCCTTCTAGCGCTTTCGATCCAATAATTAGTATCAGAGTGGGGTCGTTTCGAATTGGTGCAACCACCATTCAAGTAAATTTTTTGTGGTAGTTTTTCAATTTTGCAGAGTCGATCGGAATCGATAAAATTGTCATCTTCCGATCTGTTTTTATCGCAATCGGCATTTTTCTCGAAGTTGGTGCAACACCACTCGAGTTCGCATTTTTATTTCTTAAATCCTGCACTAATCCAAGACCAAGTGTTAGAACAAAGTTTCTTTTTTTTTTTGTGTGCGAGATATTTTTTACAATGGCCCATCAAGAAGGATACAACACAGCCCGCCCGCCGCTCTTCTTCGGCGAAGACTTTGGCTACTAGAAGGGCTGAATGAAGTCCTACCTTCAAACCCAGTTCGAGATATGGATGATCGTCAAAATTGGCGTCACACTTCCACTCGACGACACGGGAAAACCAGTTTCATGCGAAAACTTGGACGCAAGTATAATAAAGAGGGTTCATGCCAACACCAAAGCAACTTGCACCCTCCAATGTGGACTAACAAAGGAGGAGCTGAACTGAGTCGACCCGTTCTCAAACACGAAAGAGCTGTGGGAAAAATTGATCGAGCTGCACGAGGGCACTTCTAACACGAAGGTAAGCAAGCGTGATTTATTATTTAATAAATTGAATAACATCAAAATACAGGAAGGTGAGATGGCTAGCCAACTTCACGCACGGATTCAAGATCTATTGAACGGACTTCATGCAATCGGGTAAAAGGTGGAAAACCGCAACGTGTTAAGGTACGCACTAAACGCTTTTCCGAGGAATACGTTGTAGGCATCAATGGTAGACGCCTACAAGGTATCTAAGGATCTGTCATTAATTAAACTAGATGAGTTGTTTTCCGAATTTGAATTGCATGAACAGACTAATGCATGTCCGGCCTAGAAAGGTGTTGCATTGTTTGCAGGTACTAGCAAGGCAAAGGAGGCTAGAAAGAAGCATCAGACTGAACCCGAGTCCGAAGAAGAACCGGACTCAAACGATGATGACAAGGAGATAGCAGTCAAACTCGTCAACCTAGTACGCAAGCTCTACAAAAAGAAGAAGGAGTTCACAAAGAAGGATATCAAGAAGGTGGTTCAATCCAAAAAGATACAAACAAGTCCAAAGGTAAAGTTCAAAGTAACCTGCTATGACTGCAATCAAAAGGAACACGTCAAGGCCAATTGTCCAAACCTAAAAGAAGCAAAGAAGCAGAGGAAGAAGAAAGCGCTGTAGGCAACATGGGACGAGTCATGCAGAAGACTCCGACGAAGAGCTCGAACAAACGAGCTTTCTTGCACTAACGGCCCGAGAACACTTCAACGAATCAGAGATTGAGAGTGAATCGAAAGTCAAGTCCGAGTGAAGCCACGGATCCGTATCCATTTCCGAAGGGCCCAAACCCACTGTAAGAAATTCACTGCATAATTTAGTTAATTATTTAATGCACAAGTTAGATAAATCAAATGTCCAGATCAAATCACTTTAAAAGGAGGTTAACATCCCTTAAAGAAGTGACTGACCCTAGCTCCTTGACTGATCTCATTCAGACTGAAACCTCAACTAAAGTCCAAAATCTTGAGGAAGAGAACTCTAGCCTGAAAAGTCAAGTCAATGAATTAAAAGACACGTTGGAACTGTTTACATTGGGTTCCAAGAATCTTGACCTGATTCTTGGAAAACAACGAGCCCTTTACAACCGATCCAGACTTGGATTTAAGTCTAATAGAAAATACAAATCTTATTTATCCCTTGTTAATCGAACTAATAGAAAATTAGTCCAAGCATGAGCCCCCAAGTCAAACTTGGTTAATCAAGTTGGACTTGGACAATATTGGGTCCCCAAGGATCAAATTCATTACCTTAATAGACCCTATCGAAGCTATGATCTAGGGGGAGCCAATAGAAAGGCCCTTTTCATCGATAGATAGAATTATTTGTGTCACGCCCAGGTAGTCCCTGCCAGAAGAAATTTCAGCAGTATCTCCCCTATACGGTGATAATATGAGGCTATTCTACAATGCCCTCAGGGCCACACATACCTTAGCAAACACAGTCGAATCAATAATAATAAAAGATAAGTAGCAATCCACGCAGTTTATATATTTTCAGTCTCTAGCTGACACAACCACGCAGTTTATATGAAAACCACCTACTCCACTACTACGACGGAAAACTTAAAACCACAACAAAGAAAATAAACCAGCAGAAAATAAGTGTAGCAGACCAAAAACTCGATAAAACTCCTCGAGTACATATACAGGATCAATAGGTAGATCCATATATACATAACAAGGAAACCCAGTATCCAAAAGTAGATAAACCATCACGACAAGTGGTGGGGGACTAGCGACTGGAACCTCCTGACAGCATCAACCTGAAAATATCAATGGGGGTGAGTTCAACACTCAGCGGATACCTAGTTGACATGCATATTAAGAAATAACAACTAATAATAAATATGCGTACAATCTCCTGGATATATCATATGGAAAATGCAAAACTGTAAGGAAAAAGGAGTATTTGTACTAACTAGAACCTGGGTATAGGGATAACAAGGCCGTCCGACCTAAAGTATCATAAATCCTATATGCATATCAAACATATGCATCTACAAAATATGTAGCATATAAAGTGCAACAAACACAAGTAATAAATGCATCATGCATATGATGCCAATGACATGTCCTGGTCACCCCTGACGCTAGTCAGCCATCTCACACATGATGGTCAGACCGAGTGGGTAGGGCTGTGACAACTGCTCACTCTGCCGTCACTGCTCCTAATGAGTGACAGAGTGGACAGGAATCTGTCGGAGTACACCTATCCTCCTACCCCAAATCATAAGTGGGGGAGCTCAATGCTCTCATCTCCTTGAGCCAGTCCAGAGGAGGGATCCCTGCCGACTACCATGCTACGTCACACTACCCATGAGTGGATCAACGAAGCCAAACAAAGTAACCTGCTACAACACACCTTGGTTGAATAAAAACTACTAACCCATGAGTGGTTGTGTGTGCAGATCCATGTAACTAGCGATGCGCTCAACAATAATGGAGTTGTCAATCACTCAGCATGCAATCATGCAAGATGGTGTATGACACTAAGCAGGGAAATATCCTGATCCTATCCACCTCCATAAAAACATGTACTAAAATATGTGGATCAAATAATATGATCTAGGTATACAAGTCAGGTATGGTATCTAACCAGTCCGGTATATCATAAGGCATGGCATGTCACTATCTCTATAACATAAATAATAAACAGGGCATGAATGCTAAACAAGTAACAAACAAAATATGCTCAGAAACAAACAGTGACATGCCGATGCAAATATAAACATAATTATTACTACTTGTTAAAATCTACTAAGCATATTAACATGACATATCAAAAGAGATAAGTCAAGGTACCCGCCTCAAATATAAGGTCCAATCCAATCAAATCTGACATCAAGATGCTCGTCTCAAATCAGAGTCCTACATCGATCAATATATATTTTTATTTAGCTAAAATTCATAAGAATTAAATAGCTAAATAAAATCCACAAGACTAAATTAGGGAAAACCCTAATCAACATAACCATTTGCCTACCTAAATTAAATCCAACAGTTGACTAGGGTTAATTGCCTTAACCCTAATCATTCCCTTAGATTAATTCTATACTTAATCATACCACATGTTCTAATCTAAATTCAATTTTATGTGTAAGCTACAGTAAGGACAAATTTCCTACACCTTACCTCAACACAAACCACCACTGATGGCTCATAGTCGAAAGTCGCAGCCGCTGGACATTGCAGTTTGGGATTGAGCACACAAATACCCCACAATTTCTAGATCCACAGAACACTACTCAATTTGTAACTTGCTGGAAACTATTACCCTACTCTTTGTTCGGATCATGAAGAAGGATCAAGAAATCAATAAGAAAATCTATTAACAACTAGATTCCAGTAACAACCTGTTCTCACCACCTCTTCCTCTTCAGCAGCTAACAAGTGGCATGGGTCAGGCAGAGTCAACAACAAGCTGCTGATGCAGTGGTACCGGAACTAACCTAGGTCACTGCCTTCCAACAATTGATCCAAAAATCAACACTACGAAATGCATCAACCACCCAAATCTAATTCCAGATTTTAAAATTGCTTACCTCCAAGATCGCTTAATGGCAACCAAGTGCTCTCGTAGCAAACAGAAGAAGAGATCGGTAAAGGCTAGCTTACACTCGGAGCCCTGAATGCCCACCCGTGCCGGCGATCTGGTGACACTAGCTCGATCAAGTAGAGGGATCAAGCAATGGTAACAAGGTGACACAGCAAGTACCAAAATTAGCAGCTGCAGTGAAGGAAGAGGGCGACGGTGATTTCCTGCACTTGGCCACAAATCAACCGGGCGACAGCGATTTCCTCCACTTGGCCACAAATCAACCCGTGTAGGCAGTGTGGCTCAGAGGATTATGGCAGATTGGTCGGTGTTTGGGGAAGGAAAGGGAAGGAGATGCTTCCGTGGAGATTAGGGCTAACTCGTGAGGAAGAGGAAGGAGGAGGACTCGAAGCATCCCTTGGCCGGCGGTTTTGTACGCGAGGAGAGGAGAGGAAAGGACGCGAGCGGCGGTGGTGGCAATGTGTCGGTTGGGGACGAGAAGGAGAAACGGCAACGGGTGAGGCGCGGGGCGCGGGTCGGGGGAAAGGAAACGAGGGAAGAGAGGAAAAAGGAAAAAGAAAATAAAAATAAAAATTTAACTTTTCCTAGTTAAAATGGGGTAGCCTAAACAAGCTTTTCCGGGACCTAATATTTATCCCCGTAATCTAAGCCATACGTGTAACACCCGTAAATTTCCTCTCTTCCAAAAGAACAAAAAGAAAAGAAATAAAATATATATATATAAATGACCCGGGCTGGGATTTGAACCCGAGATCCTTGATTTGAGATTGGTTTATGTAGTCATTAGGTGGTGGTAAAGCATCACAATGGAAATAGGAAACCATTCATTATATGTAGATTATGTGTGGAGAGATGCTTCAACTTCCACTTAGTATAAAAGGGAAAGGAAGAGATGAAAACATAACTTTTCATTTTCTCTTCTCATCCTTATCCGAAATCCCTTCTCTCTTCCTCTTTTTCAGTTTCGACCAAGAACCCTAGGGTTCCAAGGCTCTAGGTTCTTCAATAGGAGGATCTAAGAGGAGAGTTTCACAAGGATTTATGTACGCGCAGGAAAGGTGACTTGGAGATTAAGGCGTACAAGAGAGGATTTGTCTTCCCTCCACCCTATAATAGTAAGATCTAGCGAAAGGAAGTAAGTACTACTCACCTGCAGTATAAGTTACTTTGATGATGCATGTTGTGAGATCTTTTATGCATGATTATGAAGATACATGTTGTGATATGATTTATGCATGTCAAAGAAGATATATGTTAAGATTGTAAGATGCCCTCTAAAGTTTTGGGATTAAGAGCATGATTAGAGTATCTTGAATTGCTTCCCATATAGTTTTGGGGCTAAGAAGCATATTCAAAGTGCCCTAAAGTGCTTCCCTATAAGTGTGGGGGATTAAGCGCACATAAGGTGTTTGTTTAAATGACAAGTAAGTGCAAGTATAAGAAAGCTATAAGTAAAAGAAAGTATTTTACTTTAAAGTGACATGTACTGGACACAAAGTCCATGGGAGGGCTCTTAGATCGCCCCTAGGCCCCTAGATTGCCTAGTAGTACCTTAATAGGTTCAAGATTAGCTCGAATCTTATTAAGGATGAGCACAAAGTGGTACAATGTTGGGCCCAAGAAAATTTATTATTATTTTCACTAGTTATGTAATATAAAGATTTCAAAATTCGTTGTTTGTCTTAGTGGAAGCCTTCCTAAGTTCGAAAACTTGAGTTATAAAGTGTAGCATCGATGAACTCTATAGTATGGCAAGATTTATATTTTCATTACATGTTTACATTACAAGCATGGTTTTAAGTTGATGTTTTGGATGATAAATCTATTTAAAAATGCATGTCATGTATATATTTCCGAATTACAGTTTTAGCGTGAATCACTGTCAAGTGTATGTTTTGTGTTTTCCTCAAGTAGTTTTGAAAAGCATGTTCCCTTTCTAATGTTAGTTTTATGAGTAAATGGTACTTACTAAGCATTCGCTTATAGATTTGCATTTCCTTATACTGCAGATAAAGGTAAAGGAAAGCTCGAGTAAGAGGAGGCAGCAGGAGCAGTGTTTTGTGTGTGTGTGACGGAACAGTGGAAGAAGGTCTTGGAACTACTATTACATGGAATGTGTTAGATCTTAGTATTACTGTATTTTCTTATCTTCGCTCTGCATGAAATACTACCAAGAGTTGTTATGACGAATTGGGTAGTTTGGCAGTAATTAGAGAGGCAAAGAGGGAAGATCTAGGGTCTCCCCAAAGGGGAGGACCCCTCCTCAAGCAATGGGAGAGAACCCTATGGACCGTTGGCGGCCGGATAGAAGGGGGGGGGGGTTGGATAGCCTCCAAACACAAAAACAAAAACCAACCCTTCTCGAACTCTCAACACAACACTTGCATAAATAAATTAAACAAATAAACTAAAAGTAAGAGACAAAAGAGATTTACTTGGTTACAACCGGGGAGGTTGTTAATCCAAGGAAGATGAAGCGCACTAGAATATCTCCTTTAGGCGGAGAAGCTTCTTTCAACATTTAAGCATAGAAACATAAGCTCAACTCTAAATTTAAAGCACACAAGCGTTGGAATTACAATTCTTAAGTTCGTTCTAGTTGTTGAAAAAGCTTCTGGGCCAAGGCTATATTTATAGCCTTGGTCGGGGTGCCCCGAAGGGTTTCGGGCGCCTTAGGGGGATAAACTTTATCCCCCAACGTTTAGATCGAGTCAAAACTCGATCCTGTGAAAAAGTCAACTCCGGGCGCCCGGAAGGGAAAAGTCAACCCTGTTGACTTTTTCACGCCCGGGTCTTCTGCTCCGGCTCCATTCGCCTTAGACCAAGTCTTCCGCTCACTTGGGTGATCTCTGCCATTCGGAATAGGGCTCACCCGAACCCAACTTCTAGTCTTCTCGAGCAGACTTCCACTCTGGCTTCTCGTCCCTCGAAATCACCGCGTGCTTCCTTCTCGTCTGCCAGCGTACTCATCCGCAGTCTTCGTCCCTTGGTCGCACACCGTGCCGACTTTCTCGCTAGCTGCGTCTCTTGCTCCTCGAGTAGTCTTCAGCTCTGGCTTCTCGTCCCTCGGAACCACCTCACGCTTCCTTCTCATCTGTCGGTGTACTCTTCAGCAGCGCCTCGTCTCTCGGACGCACCGCGTGCCGTCCTTCTCAATAGCTGCGTCTTTCGCTCGACTACCTGTGCTCCTAAGCTCCTGCACACTTAGACACAAGGTTAGAAAAACACAGGACCTAACTTAACTTGTTGATCACACCAAAACAACCTTGGAGTTCCAACAATCTCCCCCTTTTTGATGTGAGCAACCCAAGTTAAGGTAGGGTAAAATAGACATAAAAATAAACTAACTTTGTCTACCTCCCTCTAAACTTATACTTTTCCTTCTCCCCCTTTGATCACATAAAAAAAAAATTGGGGTTCTGAAAAAAATATAAGGGTTAAAATTTTTTTCTAACTTTCTTAAAAGAAAATTTAATTTGAGTAAATTCTAAGTTAGAGAATTTGCAATAATTTTCAGCAAATGCAGTCCCAAAAAAAATTTCTAGGTAGAACTTTAAGTAAGAGAAATTAAAACAATCTGACTTAGGCAATCTTTGCAGAAATTTCCAATTTTAGAAAACTTTCAACTTAGACAAAAAAATTATATATATATTTTTTTTACTTAAAAAAATTCGTTCTCAATTTATTGTCATTTCTTTGATATCATTATGATATTTAAATTTCCATTTTGTTTTATCATAATTTCTCAAATCATAATTTTTCAAATTTGAAGCAAACAATATTAAACATACAAAAAATTGTATCATGTTACTTGCTATTTTTAGTTTGTCAAGATTCTTTAGTTGACAATCTATTGCTTGAGTTTCTTTTAACTCACTATTAGTTAATAATTTTTTAGGTTTTATTTCGCAAAATTCTTTCGACAAAATAATTGGAAAAGAATCTTTCGGCAATGTTTCTGATTTGCAAGATTCGTTCAACAAAATATTTTGTAACTCACAAGAATCTTTTGGAAATGCTTCTAATTTGCTAAAGTCTTTCAACAAAAGATTTTCTAATCTGAAAAACTCTTTCGACGATTCAATTTGAATTTGTAAAAATCTTCAAGCAACTTTTCAATTGATTCAACCAATTGTTCAGAAGGTAGAGAATATACCTGACTTACCTTGTCAGCTGTTGATTCTCCCCCTGTTGTGTTGCTTTCTTTCGAAGTCTCTCCCGCTTCATCGATGCTCATCTAGGATGAGCTTTCTGTGTCCTCGGGATGGAGTTCGACTGTCTTGGTAGTTTCCGCATTCTCGGATTGTTCTGATGGTGACTTGGTGTCCATCGAAGAGTTGGATTCGACTTCAGCTGGTTCTTCGTAGATCTTTAAGAACTTTTCCCAAAGTTCTTTTGCGCTTTTGTATTCTCTGACTCTGTCGATATCTTTATCTGGTATTACGCTTAGAAGATGAAATTCAGCCCGAGCGTTTGCCATCGATTCATTACGTTGCTTCTCGTTCCAGAGATATTTCTTGATTTCTTCTCCGTTCGTTGTCTTTGGTGCTTCATAACCAAATTTCATAATTAATGAAATACCAAAATATATGTTTAGATATACCTTCATGCGTTGCTTCCATAAAGCAAACTCCCCCTCGAATGCTGATGGGTAGATGCTAGCTCCGACCATCATTTTGTTGCTTTAGTCGGCGGTTAGTCCTTCTGAAGCACCTTGGCTCTGATACCACTTGTTGGACCGTTGGTGGCCGGCTAGAAGGGGGTGTTGGATAGCCTACAAACACAAAAACAAAAACCAACCCTTCTCGAACTCTCAACACAACACTTGCATAAATAAATTAAACAAATAAACTAAAAGTAAGAGACAAAAGAGATTTACTTTGTTACAACCAGGGAGGTTTTTAATCCAAGGAAGATGAAGCACACTAGAATATCTCCTTCAGGCGGAGAAGCCTCTTACAGCGTTTAAGCACAAAAATAGAAGCTCGACTCTAAATTTAAAGCACACAAGCGTTGGAATTACAATTCTTAAGTTCGTTCTAGTTGTTGAAAAAGCTTTTGGGCCAAGGCTATATTTATAGCCTTGGTCGGGGCGCCCCGAAGGGTTCTGGGCGCCCTAGGGGGATAAACTTTATCCCCCAACGTTCAGATCGAGTCAAAACTCGATCTTGTGAAAAAGTCAACTCCGGGCGCCCGAAAGGGTTCCGGGCGCCCCGGACAACTCCGGTCGCCCCGGGCTGTTCCGGGTGCCCCGAAGAGCTCCGGGCGCCCCGGAGGGAAAAGTCAACCCTATGACTTTTTCCTTCCCGGGTCTTCTGCTCTGGCTCCATTGGCCTCAGACCGAGTCTTCCGCTCGCTTGGGTGATCTCTGCCATCCAGAATAGGGCTCACCCGAACCCAACTTTCGGTCTTCTCGAGCAGGCTTCCACTCCGCCTTCTCATCCCTCGGAATCACTGCGTGCTTCCTTCTCGTCCGCCAGCGTACTCATCCGCAATCTTCGTCCCTCGGTCGCACACTATGCCGACCTTCTCGCTAGCTGCGTCTCTTGATCCTTGAGCAGTCTTCCGCTCCGGCTTCTCATCCCTCGGAACTACCGCACGCTTCCTTCTCGTCTGTTGGTGTAGTCTTCCGCAGCGCCTCGTCCCTCGGACGCACCGCGTGTCGTCCTTCTCTCTAGCTGCGTCTTCCGCTCTTCTACCTGTGCTCCTAAGCTCCTGCACACTTAGACACAAGGTTAGAAAAACACATGACCTAACTTAACTTGTTGATCACACCAAAACAACCTTGGGGTTCCAACACAAAGGGGAGAATAACTCCTTTTGTAGAGCAGTGTGTGACCCTCGCATGGCTGTGACACGACCGTGTGGAGTCACACGGCCTCACCCCTTTTCCTCTCGGCCAAGGTGACACAACCATGTGGATTCACACGGCCGTGCACCTCTTCATCTCGGCCGAGGTGACACGGCCATGTGGAGTCACACGACCGTGCACCTCTTCCTCTCGACCAAGGCGACATGGCCGTGTGGATTCACACGGCCATGCACCTCTTCCTCTCGACCAAGGTGACACGATCGTGTGGATTCACATGGCCATGCACCTCTTCCTCTCGACCAAGGTGACACGACCGTGTGGATTAACATGGCCATGCACCTCTTCCTCTCGACCAAGGTGACACGACCGTGTGGATTCACACGACTGTGCACCTCTTCATCTCGACCGAGGTGACATGGCCGTGTGGAGTCAAACGGTCGTGCACCTCTTCCTCTCGTCCAAGGTGACACGGCCGTGTGGATTCACACGGCTGTGCACCTCTAGGTGACATGGCCGTGTGACCTTCACACGGTCGTGCCCTGCACCGGCCGGGAATGCCTTACACACTCTGCTTTGCCCCAAATCTCGTTCTAACAGTCGAAACAAGTTCAGAGTAGATCTCTGCACTGAGTAGTATATATATAATGTAAATATTTAAAATAAAATTTGTAATGAAAGAGTAATGTCTAACATTTATATGGTAAGGATATAGGGGCCGGTTGTTATAGTTTGGTATCAGAGCAAGTTCCACCCTTCCGCCACACACTCATCAAGCATTGATCCTGCAGCTTCCAAGTAAGAAAGTACCTTCTCACAACTTTTATGCATTTTATTCCTGTTATGAATAGTAAGAATTGTTTGTTAAGATTAAGAATGCTTATACATGAAGTGCTAATAAGTGCTAATAGTAGCAAGTAAGAATGATGATGGGTTGATGTATGTCTCACTGGTTGGGTTTATGAATATGTAGATGGCCAAAGGATGGCCGGCTAGACAGCCGAGAGTTAATGAACCTCAACTAGAGACAAATGAGTTTGCACCACCGCCTAATCTTTTGGAAGTAGTAACTCAGCTGTAGAGACAATTGGCAGAACATCAACAGGTTATAGCCACCCTGACCGCTAACCAATGAGCTTCTTGTGTAGTCCCACCAGAAACCAATGTGGTGGCACCAATTTCGGTCGAGGTTCCATCAATTACACCTTCAGCCCCTGCAAGGGTAGAGAAGCAGGAAGCATCACTTCTGGGTCGTCTTGTTAGCAGTACACAAGAGAAAGAACACTTGAGAATTGATGATTTAAGTCTGCTGTTCGAGACCCCTTATAAAGGTCACTAAGGGTGCCCTTAATCCCCTTGAGGGCACCCTCATCTACGTCGATTTCGCCATGCAGATGAGACCAGAAGTAGTCGCAGCTCATCCTCTTGAAGGTGCCTTCATTCTCCTTGAGGGCGCCTTCAAGCCTATCTGAGGCACCTCCAGCTCCTTTGAGGGCGCCTCCAGCCTTGCTGCGCGCACTACTTTTGCCTTGCACCCGAGGCGCCTCTAAGCTCCATGAGGGCGCCTCGGGTACTGTTCATCCGAGGCATAAAGTGCTCTTTTGTACCTGCAAGATATGTTAGTCCCAAAAATACCCTGCAAAATAATGGTAGCACATAGTAACACTATAAATATGAGAGTTTGGCAGTCACGGACTGTCCGGTTCTGACTTCGAATTTCCTACCGGAAACCCTGGTCGAACCGACCCCTACTGTTTCCTCTTCCGGGGAACGCGTTCTCACCTACTCCACTCAGGAGAGCATACCTAATGTCAATCCGGTCTTCCAGACCGATTGGACTTTCTGCCTAAGATTACCACCCCCCAGGACCTAGGGTTACCACTCCCTAGGGTTTTTCGCCACCTAGGGTTACCTCCCCCTAAGACCTAAGGTTACCCCCCCTTAGGGTTTTCCTCCACCTAGGGTTACCACCCCCTAGGACCTAAGGTTGCCGCCCCTTAGGGTTTTCCACCACCTAGAGTTACCACCCCCTAGGACCTAGGGTTTTTCGCCTGCCTAACCGTAGTTAGGACTTTCCTGCAATCTCATTCGCACATGTTAGATAACAAATAATCTTAACTTTGAATCCCTTTGTCATTATCAAAACTTGAGTTCGATCGTCGGATGCTTCCCGCACCAACAGTTTCGATGAGGTATACCTTAATTTAAGCAAAAAAATTTCAAAATTATTGCATGCTTAAATAAAAAATTAACCGTAAATGAAAGTCAAAATAAAATGCTCCTTGAGGAAAATCAACACCTCAAGGAACAGATTGAAAATTCTAATCCAAATCAAGTTGTAAAGCTTGAGGAGGAAAACTCAACATTAAAAATTGAAATTAACAAACTTAAAGGGATGTTAGAAAACTTTACAACTAAATCTAAAAATTTGGATTTAATTCTAAAAAATTGAAAAGATGTTTACAATAAATCTGGGCTTGGATATAAGTCCAGTTCAACAAATAAATCATTCATGTCACTCGTAACTCAAAATAAAATGTAAACCAAAGCATGGGTTCCAAAAGTGTGCCTAACCACTCAAGTAAAAATTAACCAATACTATATACCCAAAAATAAAATATATTATGTAAAATCAAATAACCTAAATCTAAAACATAAAACTAAATCAACTAAACCAAAGACAAATCATAGAAAGAACTACAAAACCAACTCAAACCCAAACTATCATCAAGTCTATTATAATTACAAAAGTAACCGACATAAATCCAAAACCAAAACTTAATAAATCTAGATCTATAATTCAGGGAAGGCTCCAAACTAGTTGGCATCTCCAAAAATAACCTACCCGGTAGGGTAATTAGGATTAGCTTAAAAAGAGATAAAAGTTTAACTTGACCTATGGTACTGGTGATGTTTTGGATAATAGTAGGTTTGGGAAGCTCTGTCTATGTATGTCTAGGAACATATGACTTCGACCTGGTGCATTTGGCTTAGTGGAATTAACTAAAGCTACCCCTTACGAATCCTAACTAGTTAGACCAAGGTTTCGTACTAAGTTCAGTGGATAGGACTATTTGAAAAACCTCGAAGGCATGGTTACTCTAATGATGTCCAGGTGACTCATCATAGTCCAGAAGTTTATCCAAAGAATGCCTTTTTATTAAACCCAAAGCTAAACCTAAATATAACACAAAGTTAAACCAAACCTTGAAATTGAACTAAACTCATCTCACAAAATTATAGGATTTCTTGATTGAAAATGTAGATTGGGTGAGATGACTAAGGATGTAATTAAATTAAATAAAAATTAATTTAAATTAAATAAAATTAAAATTAAATAAAATAAAATTAAATTAAATTAAATTAAATTAAATCAAATCAAATTAAATTAAAATTAAATTAAATCAAAATTAAATTGAATTGAAATTAAAATTAAATTAAATCAAATTGAATTAAAATTAAAATTAAATTAAATAAAATTGAATTAAAATTTAAAAATTAAATAAAATTGAATTAAAATTAACTTAAATTGAATTGAATTAAACTTAAACTTAAAAATTAAATCAAACTTAAAATAAAAAAATTAAACTTAAACTTAAAAAATTAAATCAAACTTAAAATTAAATTGAAACTGAAAAATTAAATTAAACTTAAAATTAAAAATTAAACTAAAACTTAAAAAATTAAATCAAACAAAATTAAAAATTAAACTTAAAATTTAAAAAATTAAATTAAGCTAAAAATTAAAAATTAAAAATTAAACTTAAACTTAAAAAATTAAATTAAACTTAAAATTTAAAATTAAAATTAAAATTAAAAATTAAATCAAACTTAAAATTAAAACTCAAACTTAAAAATTAAATTGATCTTAACTCCTACCTGTTTTAGGAAATCAAATGGATATTGGATAGTGGTTACTCTAAACAAATGACTGGGGATCACACCAAATTCACTCAATTAATCTACAAGAGCTTAGGAACAGCTGCCTTTAGAAACAATGACAAACTCAAGGTAATTGGGAAAGGTAATATTGAAATCAAAACTGATTTCATTGTTAAGAAAGTATTACTTGTTGAAAATATCAAATACAACCTTCTTAGTATAAGTCAATTGTGTAATTCTGGATATAAGGTCAGGTTTCTTTCCTCTAAATACTTAATTAAGAACTTAGAAAACCCTACTATAAGCCTAAAAGGGTTTAGAAAGGAAAATATTTTGCAATTAACCTAACCTCTTCCTCACTTAAGTGTTACTTAAAGCAAAAAAGAAGAAACTTGGTTATGGCATAGAAGAATGTCACACACAAATTTTAGAAATCTAAGTAAATTAAATGGATTAGTTAGAGGCCTACCAAAATTATCTAACTTTGACTCAACAATCTGTAATGCTTGTCAACAAGAAAAACAAACAAAATCTACTCACAAATCAACTAATCAACTTCAAACAAATTCAATATTAGAACTATTGCACTTAGACCTATTTGATTCCCATGGGGTCAAATCAATAAATGGAAGGTTATATTACTTGGTAATAATAGATGACTACTCTAGATTCACCTGGGTAAAATTCCTAAAAAATAAAGATGAAACATTCGAAATCTTTACTAATTTTTGCAAATAAGTTGAAAATGAAAAAGATCTAAAAATTAAAAGAATTAGAAGTGACAACGGAGATGAATTTAAAAATCACAACTTTAACCAATTTTACATTGAAAATGGTTACCATCACGAATATTCATGTCATAAAACACCTCAACAAAATGGAATAGTAGAAATAAAAAATCGAACCCTACTTGAAGCCTCTAGGACAATGCTAAATGAGTATAACCTACCAAAATACTTTCGGGCAAAAGCTGTTAGCATAGCCTGCTATGTACAAAATCGAACCACAATAAATAAAACTCATAATAAAACTTTATTTGAAATATATTATAACAAACAACCTAATATTAAATAGTTTAAAGTATTTGGATTCCCGACCTACATACTAAATACAAGAGAATACTTAGAAAAACTTACGTCAAAAATAGAAAATGAGATCTTTGTAGGATACTCATTAAACAGTAGAGGTTATAGAATATACAATAAAATTACACTAAGAGTTGAAGAAACTTCAAATGTGAAATTTGAAGAGTCCAACCAAAATTTAGAACAAATCCAAATTCAACCAATTGATTTTGTTCAAAGTAACACTAGTCAAGGGGGAGCCAGTGAAAACCTAAGTCAAGAAGAAGAAGATCAACCTCAAATAAATGAACCTAATAGAACCATAAGAGTCAACCCAAATCATACAATTGACCAAATAATTGGTAATCTAGATCTAAAAGTTTAGACTAGGTCATCCTTTAGAAACTTAAGTCAGATATCCCTAATCTCAAAAATTAAACCTAAAACAATAGCTGAATCTTTACTTGACCCAGACTGGATCATAGCTATGCAAGAAGAGTTAGCCCAATTTGAGAGAAATGAAGTCTGAGACTTAGTACCACCACCTAAAAATAAAAAGATAATAGAAATAAAATGGGTATTCAGAAATAAATTAAGTGAAAATGGAGAGATTATTAGAAGCAAGGCTAGACTAGTTGCTAAAGGGTTTAGTCAAGTAGAGGGACTTGACTATGATAAAACATATACCCCAATAGCCAGACTAGAGTCCATTAGAATGCTACTTAGCTATGCAGCTCATAAAGGATTTAAAATTTATCAAATGGATGTAAAATTAGCCTTTTTAAATGGGCTAATAAAAGAGAAAGTTTATGTAGGTCAGCCACCTGAGTTTGAGAGTTTAGATCATCCTGACCATGTATTTAAACTTAAGAAAGCCTTGTATGGTCTTAAATAAGCACCTAGGACATTGTATGAAAGGTTAACTTCTTACCTAATTTCCAAAGGGTTCGACCAAGGATAAATTGACCCAACTCTATTTGTCAAATCAATCAATCAAGATATTTTTATAGCTTAAGTATATATAGATGATATAATCTTTGGGTCAACCAATTTAAAATTTTTATAAGAATTTATAACCCTAATGCAATAAGAATTTGAAATGAGTTTAGTAGGTAAACTAACTTACTTTTTAGGATTACAAATTAAATAAACAAATGAAGGTAATTACATTTATCAACAAAAACATATTAAGGAATTGCTTAAAAAATTTGGAATAGAAAATACTAAAGAAATAAAGACACCTATGGCATCTAACACAACCTTAGATGATGACCCAAATGGAAAACCAGTTGACCTAAAATACTATAGGAGTGTCATAGGTAGCCTTCTATACTTAACTACAAGTTGACCTGATATTTTATTTGTAGTTAGTATGTGTGCTACATACCAAACCTGTGCTAAAGAATCACATTTGACTAACGTCAAAAGAATTTTTAGATATCTCAAAGAAACGTCAAATGTAGGAATCTGGTATCCTAGAACACCTACTTTTGAACTCATTGGTTACTCTGACTCAGACTATGATGTGTGTAAACTGGATCGTAAAAGTACAAGTAGTGGGTGTCAGCTACTCGGCCCATCACTTGTTAGCTGGTTTAGTAGGAAGCAACACTGTGTTGCCCTATCTACTACTGAGGCAGAATCTATAGCCATAGGAGAATGTATTGCCCAATTATTATATATGATGTACACTTTAAAAGACTTCAAGGTAAACTTTACAAATACAAAAGTACTAATTGATAATGTCAGTTTAATTAATTTAACCAAAAATCCTATGCATCATTCAAGAACTAAACATATTGAAATTAGACGTCACTTTATCAGGAATCATGTCACTAAAGGTGATATTGAACTTAAATACATTAAGTCCAAGTCAAACTTAGCTGACATATTTACTAAACTCCTCCCTGAAAGTGAATTTAGTAACTTACGTCGACAATTAGGAATGTGCTTAATAGACTAGGACTCTCAATTTCAAAATTACTTTCAAAAATTATTTCTTTAAAAACTCTAGGGTAAAATTCTTTATTTATTTTAAAAACTTCTCTTATTTTTAGAATTTTCAAAATTACTTTTAGCCTTAGTCTAGATCAAACCCTTAGAAAGCATGTTCCTATAGATCTAGGACTTAAGCATCTCACAAACACATTAGGGTTACTTTGTTTGTGTATTGCTAAACCTAGAAAGGGTGAGATGCATAGGAAGATTGCCTGGATTTAAGATGTTTATATCAGTACATCAATACAAGTCTGGGCGTTAAAAACAAAACTAAATAGTAATCATGTTAAGTTTTCAGCTTAGTCAAACACTAACCGGAAAAATTAACTTAACCTGACTAACCAAGTAAAAACTGTTATCTTCTGATAGTTAGTAAGTAACTGATGGTTAGACTGTTAAGGACACTTTTTAGTTATTTATTTTGAAATAATGTCAGATTCAGGGGGAGGATTAATAATCTAAAAATTATTTTGAAAATTGTTTCATTTTTCTACTAACATTTTCAAAACTATAAAGTTTTTAAAACTTCAAATTTCAAAAGTGTTTAAAAAAATATCCTTTAAAACTCAGTTTAACAACTATTTAAGCTTTTGAAATGCTATCTTTGAAAACAAATGTTTTGGTAAATATTTCTTATTTTCAAAATTTCATTTTTGATAAATTTTTTCAATTGTTTTGAAAGGTTATCTTAAAAACCTAGCTATTTTTCAAAATTATTCCTTACTCTAACTTTCAAAGTACTTATTACAAAAACCTGGTATTTTCAAAACCCAGTCCTTAATATTTTCTCTTGGACATTATTTTTTAGATTACTTTAAATCTCAAGTTTTTTTTTAAAAAACCTAGCATTATCAACTTTTATTTTTGACATCGTGACTTGTACGATGTCTTTGATTTTTTTTTTAAAAAAAAGAGATAAATTCATTTCTTTCAACTTCTTCCATTTTTTCTGTACTTATTTTTTACTTGATTGTCTATTCTTATTTTTTGATGAATGTCAAAGAGGGAGGATTAGGTGGATTAAGTTAGCAAATAAGATCAGACAAATCAGACTAACTTAAACCATGTCATGTTGTTTATTTTTGCATATTTTTTCTAACTTAACCCAGGTTGTCATTCCATAAAAAAGGAGAAGATTGTTGGTACAGGTTGCACTAACAGTCTAACTCAGGTTTTGATGAATGACAAAGTAAGTTAAGTTAGGTTTATTGTGATCTAACAAGTTAACTAAATGTACAGGAGAAGTCCAGATAGGTCGACGGGCTGACCAGATATCTGGTAAGAAATTCAGCTTGGTCGACCGACTGACTAGAAAGCTGGTATGAAGTCCAGATAGGTCGAGGGGCTGACCAAATATCTGGCATGAAGTCCAGCTAGGTCAACGGGTTGACCAGATAGTGTGCACGAAGTCCATCTAGATTAACGGGCTGATTGGATAGCTGGCATGAAGTCTAGACTTGTCGACGGGCTGACCAGATGTCTGGCAAGAGGTAAGTAACGGTAAGTCACTGGAGGAGAGTGACTCCGTGAGGACGCGTCCCAGTTGAGAGACAGTAGACATCGGTTCAGTTTGGGTCCATTTGGGATCCTTAGACTGAGACCTTGACTAGTTCCTGATCGTGGGAGGACAGAAACTAATTATTACTATTTATTATATTTGTGCTAACACTTGTCTTACAGGTTATTTGGACTAACACATGTTTGCAGGGCAAGAAAATAAGTAAGAAAGAAAAATTGCCTTCGGATGAATAGTACTCGAAGGCACCTTCCATGGCTATGGAAGGTTCCTCGGTACTATTCATAGAAGGCGCCTTCCATGGCTATAGAAGGCGCCCTTCGCATGATAGAGTTTTAGAATCGGTCGCATATAAGTGTCGGTTTGCTTGGGATAGGATTTGCCTTATTGGAGGCGCCTTCCATGCTTATGGACGGCGCCCTCCAAGCCATTTATAAGGCAGTCTCGAGTAGACACTTACACATGAACTACATACGAGCTATTACACGCCCATTAAAGCTTCCGATTGCTCCCGATTCTTGCTGTGACTCTACTGTGAGGTTGCTGAGCCCGACGATTGCTCCAAGGAGTTCCAATCACGCCCGGCAGACAGACATCAACATAAAGCCTCATTTCGATCCTTAAAGAGTGTTGGTAAAATCTTGTGTTATACTTAGTTACTATAAAAGGACAAGTGCAATGTGTTGCACTTGACCTAACTTTTCTTGTACTCGACTCTCTCTTCCGGGGGTACCGGAAGAGGTTTTTAGTAGATTGCCCATCGATAGCTCCGCGGGACCTGGGCCTTGGAGTAGGAGTCGCCGAGGCTCCAAACCAAGTAAAAATTGCTTGTGTTGTTCTTGTATTTTCTTATCTTTGAATCCTTACTTTCTGCTGCATACTCATTTTTTTAAAACCAAAAATAAGCATTTTCAAAAATCACGTGATTCACCCCCCCCTCTCTCATGCGTGCCACGATCCAATAGTTTCTTGTGCAAAAATGTTGAAAAATCTGTTGTGAATGAATGGCTCTTAATATTTTGTGCTAACCTTAATCATTACCTGAGCTTGATTATGTCAAGAGCAAGATCCAATAGTTTTGAATTTTGAAATTTGATACTATGGTGATACACTTAAAACTCTAGGAGACATATGTTAGGAGAAGGTTTTGAAAATGCTGAAATTTGAGCATTCTATTGGTGTTGCTACCCAGGAGTTGTGCTATAGCCTTGAGAAAATATGTTTATTAGTAATCCTTATTGAGAGTTTAGAGGTTGAAGGGAATCCCTTGAAACCATCAAAAATCTGAAACTAAAATGCAAGATATCAAGAGGTGCAGGAATGAAGTTCTGAATTTTTAGAAACAAAGCATTGGTGAATTTGGGCATTGCTGCTGTGCAGTAATGGAATGCAAGTGAAGAACTGAAATGATTTCGAAAACTAAGAATTTACCTTGAATAGCCATTGTAGAAGTCAAGATTTACAGAGATGAATTTGTACACTAAAGAAATGCAGAAACATGGAACTTGATCACTGTTGGGAAGCTGGAAATTTTTATATCAAAGGTGTATTAAAATTAGAGAGCAGCACTAAAACCAGTGAGAAGATCAAGTGAAGCTCTGAGAATTGCAGAAACAAATGGTATTCTTGTTCTTCATTGACCTCTATAAACTGTATGGAACTCTGGAATTCTGAAATCTAGAATTCTGATATTTGGAATTATAAAATTTGGAATTATGAAGCTGTAAACCAGTGAAGGCAAATGCTGGAAATCTGATCACTATGGTCAGGATTCAGAATTCAAGTGATATTTTTTAGTCACCAAGAAACAAGTGTTAAATACAAATGATGAAACAAGTTTTAGAAGCTATCAGTGGGAGTGAGTTTCAGAAATGCTGTATGGCAACAAGAACAGATAGAAATTCAATTTGAAATGTTGTATCAATTTAAAACCAATGAGAAATTAAGTGAAGATCTTGTATTCTCATAAATAAATGCTATTTACTTCCTTTCCATGTCTTAACAAACCTGATGGACAGATTTTTGAATTGTTATAACAGCTAAAATGGATAATTGTGAGCTGATGGAACATAGAGCTGTAGCTGGTGAAATTTGATTGAAGAGTAGGATTGAAAATTCAATTGGTGATTGTCATTCAGTTCAAGAAGCATTCCAGATGGTGTTATAAGCTTTTAAAAGGAAAAAATGATGATAATGGTAACCAATTGATACTGGAAACAGTGATAAAGAAGAGATGGAATATTGTTTCTCTTCAAGATTAAATTTGAATGATTTATTTATCATACAATGCATTAGAAGATTATTTTTAACTAAATGAAGAAGAGTTATTGGAAATCTAAGCGTTTAAGCTAGAACTGGTACAAAACAGAACCAATAACTTCAAAATTTTGAAATTGTGTTTTTGCAAATCTGAAAGGAGCTTAAATGGCCATTATGAAGCTTTAACTCCAGAGTTCCATAGTAATGGAAGGCTGAAGCAGACCATTGAATTTTAGAAACATCACTGATTCTAAACAATTCTGTTGTAGAAACATGGAAAAAGGCAGAAACAAGGAAGCTGATCACTACTTGGAATGCAAGAATAGAAAATGAGTTGAAGCAAGGAAGTGTTTTCTTGTGCCAAAGGGGTTAATCTGTTTTGAAGAATCATGGAGTTGAATTCAAACTTTGGATATTGGAGTGCTAAATGGAATCAATCCCTGAGTTGTATCCTTTATGAAGTAATCTGAAATTGTCTAGACATTTAGGAATTAATACTTATCAGGTTGTTGAATTCTGTGTACAACAGAATTGAAATATGAATGCTGAAATTTGGAATGCTAATGAAAGTGAATTTCAGAAACATGGCTTGCTGAATTTCAGGAACATGCTCAAATGCATAAATGCAGAATCTGAACATTGCTGAGGAGTAGTAAATTCAAAAGTTATTTGAGCATTGGAAGTGCTAATGACATATGCCATTAAAAGATTATGGAATGCTAATGAAATATGAAAACTGAAAAAATGGACTTATGAAACATCACTAAATCTGAACCTGTAATGTTGTGTAGTAATGACAGTTGAAGAGATTATGGAATGTTGTTATATGTGTCACTGAATCTGATCATTGCTATTGATCAGTAATTTATGTCATTAGTAGACTTTGGAATGCTAAGGAGATTGCTAGTAATCTATGTATAAACAGATTGAGTTGAGTTAATTTTTAAATGCAGATTCATGTGCACTTTCTGTGCCATTTTGAAAAATGAGTTATGACAAGCTAGAGTTGCTGAAATTGGGAAATTTTTAGAGGATGAATTGATAAGGATCTTAAGAAGCTAGATGAAAAGGAATTAAAATTTTTGGTGGCTAAATGATGATTAGTTGACGCGAAGTCAGGAAGCTGTGCAGATGTTCAGAAATCTGTACGTAGCTGTGCTGATTGGAGTTTATAGCCATCTGTTCACTCAAAAATTGAAAGCTAGCTATTTGTAGAGTCTTGTTAAATGCTGATCTTGATTCTCCATAGTTTATAGGTTTTTTAGACAGAGAATTGGATACAAATTAGAAATACAAAACAAAAAATGAAAACAGAAAACCTATTTTGCAGTTTGTGTCTGGTTACTGAATTTGCAGCTAGTGGGAGTTAAAATTTGAGCTGAATTTTTGTGCCATTTTAAGAAAATGTGGTTAAGTCTTGCTGTAGATCAAATGCAAAAGAGGATGTCAATAAAAAAATGAAAGAGAAAAGTGTGCAGCTGCAAGTGGAGATTGAATTCTGATTTCAAGGAAGTTTAGTTTGGTGCCAAAATTAATTTGCTATTTTGATTTGAATTTCTTGCTGTATATGATCCAAAATGGATGGAATTCAAAATCCTTTTGATTCAATGTCAAATGAACTATCTTCCAAGGCTTACTTGTCAGAAAATTTTGCTGAAATGTCATTTTAGTAGAATCTGAAAACTAAAGGACAGATTCACACTATCACTATGCAGAATCTGTAAGTTATCAGGAATTTGTTGTTTTTGACAAGGAATGAATGGAATCAAGAGCATGCAATATGCCAACTCAACTTACTGATTAACCAAAGGCCCTGAATTAAAATTCTAGAGCTGAATCTGCAAAACAGATTCTGATCTGTTAAACAGAAAAATAAAACTTTGATAGTTTGGAAAAGTTGCTGAAATCCTGCAGATCAGAAAAGATAATGAAGAATGTAGCAATAAAATTATGCCAACTTTCTAACTCAGTGTTCTGTCAATTGAGAATCTGAAAAGTTTAAATTTTGGGTAATATGATTTGTGCTGAAAATGAGAAGTTGAATTCTGAAAAGAGAAGTGTAGCCAAGAAAGTCATCATCATAGCATTCTGGTTTCTATAATGGTAGAAACAGAATTGATACTGAAAAAAATCCAGAAATCAGATTTGGAGTTAATTGTATCAATTTGAGAAGTTATTATTGGAAGCTTGAAGGAATTACATGTTCATTCGTGTCTAAATTCTCTTGAATCCAAGAACTTAAAAGCAGAATTTAGATGAAGCTAGAAACAGATTGGTGCAAATATGTTTGGAATCAGTTTGTGGGATCTAAGTCATAATTGAAATGTTCTTCTAGTTTAACTTCTTCGAATTTGATTGTCTTGTCCAAATTCTTGAAATTTTGAAAACTTGAGATAGCTCAATTGGTTAAGCTTTAATGAATCTGATCTCTAGAATGCTGAGTTGCATTGAACCTGATGTTTTTAATCTAATTTCTAGATCATTGAGAAATTCAAGTGAAGTTCATGCTTTGCCATTGTCAATTGGTGCTTTCCTTTCTGAGTTTTCATAGCTCACACTAGTAACCTTATTCTATCCAGGACCTGGTCATCAAAAGGACCTAAATTCAGCAAGACAATGTGATAGAAATGTATTAGTTTGAAAAGCAACAGCAACTTACATCTTTGGTAAATGATGTTGCTTAATTCCTCAGCTTTAGATGCTGAGTTTATTGCATCCTCCATTGAGAGTCTTGGTTGATCTATTGATGAGTTTAATTGTCCGGGTTTGGAGATCTTGTAGATTGGAGGCTAAATGAGATCTTTTATAAAGATTTAACTTCAATTGCTTGATTTGAGATTCGAAGGAGATTAGAAATTGAAACTTTATTCAGAAATCTAGAACACTTCTTGAAGTTGATACTTTGTCAAGTTGGGAAATGCAATAATGTCTCTAACCATGTCAAACTTAAGAGTCAACAACTTCAGTGAATTAGCTCTCTGATTTAGAACTGTGAACTAAATTTTTGAACAGCTGAACATGAATTGATAAGTATAGCATAGTTTCAGAAATTCCAAAAATGCAGAATTTTGAGCATTCTGCCAAGTTCAGATGATGTTTCTAATTATCATGACCTTGAATTCAAGTTCAAAACAAATTGGTGCTAAATGAAACCCTCACCTAGGTACAACTCTTCAAGATTCAACCCAAAACACTGTCATTCAAAATTCTGAAACAGCAATGGAAAAATCAGCTTCACTCTTTTGAGTTTTTGTGACTAGTTGAATTGAGCTGAACTGAAATGAAGCTAGAATTGGGAAATAGAGTTGAAGACTTTGACATAGGGTGCTAGTTTGAATGATCTTCATGGAAATTTTTCTACAACATTGAATTCGGATGTGGAAATGACAACTTTGCAAAAACAAGAAATTATTCCAGATTTTAGAATTGAACTTCTAAGAAATTTTCTTTTGTATATTAGGCAGTAGGTTCAAAGAAGAGGAGAGGGAAGTATGGCTAAAATTCATCTCTATAGCATTCTTTTGTGTCCATGTCTTCCACTATAACTTTGAATTTTATCTTCCTCATTTCTTTTCTTACACACAAACTCTCATTTGATTTGATTCATGCTTTCTTTTTCATCATTATAAACCTTCATAATTGTGTATTGTAATGCCTAGGTTAGTGGTGAAGAGTAGAAGATAAGCAAGCATATGGTAGTGCATGAAACATGAGTAGCGTGAGTGTGCTCCACCATTACATGAATTTGAGATTAGGATTGAGAGCCACCAAAAAATTTTCTTGTGAGGACTAGTTGTTGGTTCCCTTGATCGTCTGATTAGAGGGGGTGAATAGCCCTGCACAAATTAAGCAAATGAAAACCTTTCCCGACTTATAACTTAATTAAAATAACACTTGCATAAGAATGATAACAAGACTAAAAGACAGAGGCACAATAGATTTAATTGGTTACAACCGGGGAGGTTGCTAATCCAATGCAGATAAAAAAGTGCACTAAAATCTCCTCTGGGTGGAGAAGCCTCTTACAGTATTCAAAGCTCACAAACAAAAGCTAAATTTTAAAAAATTCAATCACAAGTGTTGTTACTCAGTATTTCTTGTTATTTTTAGCTTCTAGGAGCATGGTTTCTTATATAGCCCTGCTTGGGGTGCCTAGAATAAGATAATATTTTATCCCTGATGCAACAGTACCCGCCACGTCAAAACTGGATGAAATTCGGGTTTCGGGCGCCCGGAGTCCGGGCACCCCGGATTGGTCCTGACACCCCGAAGCCAAAGGTCAACCTTTTGTTGACTTTTGGAACCAGTCTCCTACTCGGATTCCACTCGCATCGGTCCGGGTCTTCCGCGCCGGCTCCACTCACTTTGGTGATTTCGGCTATTCGGAATAAGACTCACCTGAACTCAACTTCCGGCCTTCTCTGAGCAAGCTTCCGCTTCGGCTTCTCGTCCCTCAGAAACATCGTGTTCCTCCTTCTTGTATGCCCGCATACTCTTCCGCAGCACCTCGTCTCTCAGATGCACCAATCCCGTTGGCTCCCTCCCGTGTCGTCCTTCTCGCTAGCTGCGTCTTTTGCTCGACGTCCTGTGCTCCTAAGTTCTTGCACACTTAGACACAAGGTTAAACATAATAGGACCTAACCTAACCTGTTTGATCACATCAAAACTACCTTGGGGTACCAACCAACAATCTCCCCCTTTTTGATGTGAGCAACCCAAGTTAAGTTAGGGTAAACCAATCATAAAGTAAAAGCAATAAAGTTTCAATTATGCAATAAAGTGTAAAAATTAAAAAAATTAAACTACCTCCCCCTAGACTTAATCTTCCCTTCTCCCCGTTTGATCACATAAAAATGGGGTATCTCAAAAGTCTAAGGGTAACTTTATAAAAAAAATAAAAACGTGTAAGTTTCTTTACACAAAAAAACTTTGAATTTATAAAGTTGAAAAACTTGGAAAAATTTTGTAGAAAAATTTTGATAAGGGAAAGCTTATATCACTTGAAAAAAAAAATTTGTAACATAAATAATTTCAAAAACTTTAAGTTTTTTTAAAAAAATTATAATTGAGTTTTGACAACTATTTAAAGCAATTACTTAATTAAATGCTTTATCACTTAATCAATTAAATATTTTATTTCATTAATTGGCTTCTAGGCTGTGGCAAGACACTGGGCCTTCTTGGTTATTGGAGCAATAACCACTTTCTAGACAAATCCTCTTAAGAAAATTAACATTTAATTTTCTCTCTGAAAGCCTTAAGTCCAATTAAAACTTAATTTATATAAGTTTTTGAACTCAATATAGGTTCCTTCCAACTAGGTTAATCAGGAATTTCTTTAGAATATATTTTCTTGATAGTTTTTTGATTTGGCCCTTATGAAATCTAAGATGTCAGCTTAGTCTATTAAAATTTTGAGTTTGAACATTCAAGCATGTATGATTTTTCAAGTCTTCTACTTGTATTTTCAATTTTTCATTTTTCGAATTTAATTTTTCAAAACCTTCTAATAAGTAAGATTTATCTAAAATTAATTTTAATTTCTTATTTTCTCTCTCCAATGTACAACATATTTTCGATAATAATTTAATGAATTTAAATAACTTATCAGGTGGAAGAGATCGTACCTGACTTACCTTATCGATCTCGTTATCCGATGCTCCCCCTGAACTATTGCTTTCTTCCGATGTCGCTCCCCCTTCATCGATGCTCACTTCGGATGAGCTTGCTTTGTGTTCGTCTTCTTGATGACTTGCCACTAACGCAAGTCCAACGATGGCTTCAATCTCTGATTCAGATGACGTATCATCCCACGTCACCTTTAGAGTCTTGTACTTGTTCTTTTGGACAGACTTCTTGTTCTTGCCCTTGTCCTTATTCTTCAATTTAGGGCAGTTGTCTTTTACGTGTCTTTCTACATTGCAGTGGTAGCATCTGATTCTTCTTCTTTTTCTACCTTGTAGATGGTTAGATTTTCTAGATTTAAATAATTTTTTAAATTGCCTTACCATCATCACCGTTTCTTCATCATCGAGAGAGGATTCTGAATCTAGTTCATCCATGTTCACCTTAAAGGCAATGTTGTGCTCATGCTCCTTCTTTGAATCTGCACATTTTGTTTCATGGACTTTAAATGTTGAAAACATTTACTCTAAGGTAACAGATTCTAGATCTTTAGATATATAGTAAGCATCTACTAATGATACTCACTCGGTATTTCGAGGAAATGCATTAAGTGCGTACCTTAGCAAATCTCAGTTGCTTACCTTTTCTTCGAGATTCGTGAGTCCAGTGATTAGTTCCTTCATTCTCGAGTGAAGGTGTGTAACGGTTTCTTCTGCTTCTAATTTTATGTTGCTTAACTGGTTCCTCAGAAGATCCCATCTTGCGAGCTTGGCTTTAGACGTCCCGTCATGTAGCTCAAGGAACTTCTTTCAAAGCTCCTTTACTGATTTGTAGGTGCTGATCTGGTTGACTTCTTGTGGCAGCAAGACGCTTAGTAGGTGGAATTCTGCTTTACTATTTTCCACGAAGTCAGCCTACTCCTTCTTCGTCCATTGGTAGTCTTCTTTACCTTTAGGTGCTACAAAACTGAATTTCATTATTACAAGTAATTCAAAGTCAGTTTTAAAGAATACCTACATCTTATTTTTCTAGCTCACAAATTCCCCCGCGAATTTTGGTGGGTAGATGCTCGGTCCAGTCATCTCGTGTGCTTCGTTCGGCGGTTAGTGTGAAGACCCGATTTTGGACATGGTGATGGACACTAGTGGACATACCTTTAAAGGTTAAGTTAGGTTCAACTCCTAGAAATCTTAATACCATAAAATTGAACCCAAGTTTATGATTACTTTGTGTCATGTGTAGGTTTGGATCTTAGGGATTTAGAATGTTGGGTCTAGTTACTCATATGTTTCTTCTATGCCTTCATCATGAGAATTTAATGAGTCACATATTAATTTTATGCGTTTTAAATTTGTATTCTAGTTATATCTATGTTTTCTTGATTTCTATCAAGATGACTTAGTGAGTCATATGTTAAAATTTTGTGACTATGTTTCTTTTGGTGTTATCATGATAATATAATAAGTCATGTGTTAATCCTTTTATGTAACTTAGACGTATTCTAGCTATGCCAATGTTTCATGTGCTAAGTTGTAATGGTATGGTGGTCTTTCACATAGCCTTTTTAATGAATAGACAACCTTTCACCTAGCCTTTTTAATGAATGACCCTCCATCTACTTGTAACTTTTATCTAGCCATGACCTTTCACCTAGCCTTTTTAATGAATGACCTCTCATCTTGCCATGACCTTTCACCTAGCCTTTTTAATGAATGACCCTCCATCTACTTGTAACTTCCATCTAGCCATGACCTTTCACTTAGCCTTTTTAATGAATGACCCTCCATCTAGCCATCTCTTCATATGCCTTGGCCACTAATAACCATGATTTTACTGTATTATTTTGATTCATACATGCATGGTTTGATGTTATGTTCATAGATAAAACCTATATTTGCATTACATTTTATGCATTGTCTTTATTCTTGGACTTAATTGCAAATTATCTTATTTTTGGTGTTATTTGATGCTAATATTTGATTCTTACTTTGTAGGCATCAAAGGATCTTGGATTTGGAGCTATTAGAACCGAATTTGTGCTCGAATCGAGTTTAAACGAGAAGATCAAGTTGGAGCATTATGGACCGTTCATCAAAGATCGAAGGGATCTGAGCCATCCATTGAAGATCTGGTCCATCTGACCTAAGGGAGAGTAGATCCAGACCTAGATTAAGATCAACACCTTCAGATCG